>NC_142025.1:60024459-60179477 GCF_049901735.1 Notechis scutatus | reverse complement strand
AACCCAGGAGTGTGAAGAACTTTGTGCTCTGTTTGGATTGTTTGATGACTTTGGGATTTTGGGAATTGTTTCAAGCTTTGAATTATCTTGGTTGTTTTAAGAAGAAGAAGAAGAGAAAAAGAAGAAGAAAAGGTTTATAATGGCTTTATCTGTTGATGAACTGAGAGAGGAATATGGTAAAATAAAAAAGAAGGTAAAGACGGTGTGAGAGAAATTTTTCACTTTTTAGAAATGGCGCTTGCCACTTATCAACAAACACAACAATTAATGGAGGAGGAGGAGGAGGAGGAGGAGGAGGAGGAGGAGGAGGAGGAGGAGGAGGAGGAAGAAGAAGAAGACATCTTTAATGAGTCTACAAAGTTGATTAAAAAGGACATAAGACTTAAAAAACATCCAAGAAAGAGAAAAATAAGATGCAAAATCAATACAATGTTAGAAAGCAAAAAGAAAAGAGAAATACAACAGAGAGGGGAAGCTAAGGGGGTAAAAAGACCAGATGGGATAAGATAGGAAGGAAGAAGGGGGAAAAGCCACAAAGGTGTGAAACAAGATGTGGAAAAGAAATCTTTTTAGGGATAATGGGTAATGCATAACTTTGTTCCAAAATGTTTCTGCAAGGTACATGATAGTATTGTAGTATTTGTATTAGAAATAGAAAATTAGAATTTTATAAGACTTAAGTAAAGATTAAAACATTAAAGGTTTAATAATGATAGATTTTAAGATTTAATAAAATATTAAAAGGAATGTTTAAAATATTTAGTTTAAGTATAGAGTTTAATTGACTATTGTGTGGATGTTTGTATGAACTTATTATTATGGTATTTGTTTTTGAAATAGATAATTGGAATGCTATGAGATTTAATGTTTAATTATATATTTAATTACTTTATGGATTTACTATTTTAGTAAGTAGAATGTACTAAGCAGAATTAGATAGGGAACTAGGTGTTACCTTAAATGTAAATTTAGGGAGCGATGGAAAGGCATCATACTTCGATTAGTGATTTCAGGAGAAATCTTTTTTTTTCTAATATGAATGAGATAAATGGATAATTGGAAAAGAATGGACAAAAGATACAAATATAATGATTTGGAAAGCGGGGAGAAGTTATAATGAAGATATAGAAGGGTAATAAGATAGGTAATGGCATATAAGTTGAACATGAATTTAATTGAAGTCCATACAAAGAGAGGTAATCCGGGCCAAGCTACTTTTTAAAAAGAAGTTTTATGTTTTTGTGTTTTGTGTGTGTATGTTTGATTGAGATTTAATAAAACCTTGGGAGAAAGCGAGAAGAATATTTGTAAACAAGGCAGAGGGAAATATGAATATGATGAGTATAAAATGGATAAATATAGAAGAAATGTAATTGAATAAGAGCAAAGAGAAATAATAAGAAATCTGCTAAAAAATATTTAAGTGGAAATGGGATATATTAGAATTATATTGTATAAAACAATATTTTATATGCCTTGTAAAAATTTATAATGGAAAGAGGTTTAATGTCTTTAATGTCTAATGATGCTTTGTTTGTCTTCAAAATTAATAAAATTTGTTTCAAAAAAAAAAGATTAATGGCTGCTTTGCACTGCTGCCGGACTGTAGGAGCTTTACTGGATCAACCAGGGACTTTGAGATATCCCTGGGATCGACAGGATGCGCTCCTTTCACTTACGGTCTCCCCGGGACGGTTTGGGTCTACTGGGACCATCCAGCTGTGGGGGTATTGGCGTCTTTCTCAGAGCTCCGAAAAAAGCGTCTTTCTGCTTCTCCTCAAGTCCCTCCCTCTCAGGAAAATTCTTGACATGAGAAATAAATAACATTCATCTGGAGAACTGTCATAATACTTACTGTTCCATAACTATCTACTTTATGATTACTGGGAACTCTATTGTGAGAATAAGGAAGATTCTTAAGTAAAGTGACCTTTGACTGTGGAAGCTGCTGGACTACTTAAATGGAACTGATTGATAATCCTGAGATGTAAAGAACTATGATTATTGAACTTTCTGAGGAGCAACATTGGACTTGAATATATTGTTTTTGGACTTGAGTAAGAGTGTGACTTATTAAAATAAGACAGGATGTTCCATTAGGGGGAAATGAGTGAGATTTCAAGAGAAATAGCACTGATGTTTCAAAGTATTGGGGTACTATGACAAAGAACCACAGAGAGATAAATAACCTAATGCAAGGCATAAATGGGAAAATAGAAAATATGTTACAATTGATAATGAATGATGATCAAAGAATCCAGGAAAGAGAGGAGACAGCAGAAAGAATGGAGGAAAAGATAGAATAGACAAACCAGCAAACAAAACAAGAAGATGAGAAGAAGAAGACAATAAAGATAACTGATGAAATAAACCAAATCTCTACTTTAGGAGATTTAAAAATGGAATCGATAACCTGAAAGATACTTTTGAAAGGGAAATAGGGATTTGGGTGGACATTCTGTAGAGTTGAACCATCACACCTGGCAGCTTAGGAGGATAGAGATGGAAGAAATATTCGGTTTGAATGGTGAAGACATAGGTGCTGATAGAGACAAAGATCCAAGAGGTAAGCCAAAAAACGAATATGAATTGAAGTATTAAAATGAACAAGAGATGATGGATAGAAATGATGGTGTATTGTGACTTTGAACAACCAAATAATAAAGGACTATGTCTTAATATAAATATGTGTATTAAGACTAGGATTAGTAATGGTAACCTGACTAGAAGCTAGAATAGAGGTAGAAATAACAAATAGGAGGGATATTAGCATATATAATTTTCATATAATAGAATATAAGTAATAATTAGATGGAAAGATTAGAAGTTGAAAGATGGTATTATTATGTATGCTTAATAATAGCATTGGCATTAAAATGGAACATTGAAATATTGAATAACTACTCTAAAAATATCATGTACATCAATACTAGGATTATATAAGTGTAAGGTCCGTCCTCTCCTTCTCACCCAAGAAAATAAAGATTCTTGAAACTTCGATGTTCCAAAAGGATACTTTTATTGAGCAGAAGTGATAACAGGACAAAAGGAAATCAGACTCTGAATTCCCTCAGGCAATACAGTTAGAATTAAGACATTAGAAACCCCTGCCTTAAGTCCAAAGTGGATTCAGCCAATCCACAGGTTTGGAGATGTTGTTGTAATGGGCATCTTGAGAACCAGATAAGTGAGTGTTCCCAGGGTCATCTGCTGCCTTTCAGAGTGAACAACCCACATGGCCCTTCCCCCCCTTGTACATTATTCAAAAGGTGAGAAAATCTCAGGACGATTAGGCGCTAGGATAAAGGTTATAAAATAACAGTTATAGAAAGCAGTAATTAAGTAATACATTTGGGACCCCCCCTTCCCCCAGTTGAATGGTACTATCATGCTAGGGATCAGACAATAAGTTTGCCTAATAATAATAATAATAATAATAATAATAATAATAATAATAATAATAATAATAATAATAATAGAGGAAAATGAGAGCTATGCCAGAGGTCCAACATACTGGACAGGTCTCATCAGAGGACTCAGACAAAGAGTCTCCCATAAAAATATATGGTGAGATGTAAATTTCAGAAATCCATACCAGCTTAGATGTCGCCCGGGTTAACAAGGTCTACAGTAGATGTTGGAGTCCTTGGATATCTGGTGAAAAATGGACTGCAGGATTCAGGACTGTTGGCTGAGCAACCAGGGCCAGCAGCTGCAGAACTACAGGAAGAAAAGGTATTTACCCATCGCAAATATACAGTGATTGAAAACAAAGTAATAATGATCTATTATTAGAGAGTAAGCCCAACAAGAAGAGGATATTTTTATTTATTTATTATTTATTTATTTATTTTGTCAAGTGATTATTAGATAACAAGTATAAGTATAAACATGGTTATGAATACATGAAATGGATATGAATAAGAAAAAAAGAAACAATAGGACAGGGATGGTGGGCATGTTGGTGCGCTTATGCACGCCCCCTACAGACCTTTTAGGAAAGGGGTGAGATCAATAGTAGACAGTCTAAGGTTAAAGTTTTTGGGGTTTGGGGAAGAAACCACAGAGTCAGGTAGAGTATTCCAGACATTGACCACTCTGTTACTGAAGTCATATTTCCTGCAATCAAGTTTTTTGCTGCGGTTTACCTTGAGTTTGTATCTATTGTGTGCTCCTGTATTGTTGACAGGTTGGACATTGCAATATATAATTTTATGTACTATACTTAGATCAGACCGAAGGCAGCGTAGTTCTAGGTTTTCTAGGTCTAGAATTTCAAGTCTGGTGTCATAAGGTATTCTGCAACGAGTAGAGGAGTGGAGAACTCTTCTTGTGAAATATTTCTAGACTTTCTCAACTAATATCAGATATGTAATGCGGGTTCCAGACTGATGAGCTGTATTCAAGTATAGGTCTAGCAAATGTTTTGTATGCTTTAGTTAGTAGTGTGATATTACCAGAGAAAAAGCTATGCAGGATTAGGTTAATAACTCTTAATGCCTTTTTGGCTATGTAGTTACAGTGGGCTCTAGCACTTAGATCATTAGAGATGAGTACTCCAAGGTCCTTGACAAAGTTTGGATCATCAACAAGGTCTTGATTATTCAGCCTGTGTTTTATTTTCTGATTATTATTTTTTTTGCCAATATGTAAGACAGAGCATTTATTTGTTGAGATTTGAAGTTGCCATTTGTTTGACCATTCTGACACATAGTCGAGGTCTTTTTGAAGGGTAGCAGTATTGTTGGTGGTGTTGAATAGCTTTACATCATCAGCAAAAAGAATGCAGTTGCTCTTAATATGACCTACATGATAATGAAAGATCCAGCAAAAGGGGCAACACCAGGCAGCTACAGGCCAATTACCTGCTTACCAACAACTTTCAAATTGTTATGTGGTGTGGTAGTTGATGCAATCCAACAGCATCTCGTTGAAAACAATCTTTTTCCACCTGAACAGAAAGGAAACTGCCCCAATAGCAGAGGAACAAAAGATCAACTCCTAATTGACAAAATGATTTTGGAAAACTGAAAGATATTATTATTATTATTATTATTATTATTATTATTATTATTATTATTATTATTATTATTATTATTATTATTATTAATGCTGTTTGTATCAAAACAAATTATACCCAGAGGCTACACTGTTCATGTATTGATATTGATGTAGATTTAAAAATAAAAATCCAATAAAACTTTAAAATATGATTCTCTCTTAGTAATTTCAACTAGATGTTAAAAAACATAGATAGGCTGGGGTGGGGTGGGGGGAAACCTAAAGGGATAAGTCTTTCAGTGCTACTGTATGGGATTGGTTAACAAAGTTCAAAATCACTTTCAAGGAATAGTCATTAATATTAAATATCACTCTGAAATGCTCAAAGTGCATAAAGTAGCCCTTTCTGAAGAAGGTATTCCAAAATCGGAATGCCAGCACTGGAAATGTTCTTTGTTTAGTAGCCAATCTATGAAAGTACACTAAAGATGTTAAATCCAATTCTGTAAATTTAAGAGAAGGAAATCCTTTATGTAATCCGTCTCCAACTGTTTTGGCTTTAGCGTATTAAAGCCAGCATTTTAAATATGTCACAATACCAGACTAGAAGTTTCTTTCTTTAATTGCATATGCTGCTCTTAAGCCTTCTAATCACTCTAAGCAGCTCCAAACCTTGACCTATTTTTGTTCTGTGCTCATTCAATGAACACAAAAAGAGTTTTTGCTATCCACTATCTACACAGAAAGACTGTGAAAGAAATGCCAATAACCTGGATTAACCATCATGAATCAGAAACATGTCTATGGATCTGAATTGTCCAACATCAAGGACAGACAGAAACTGAGAGATTTAAGAAAAAAGAGAAATTGGGCTAGCATATGTGGTGGACTTGTAAAAAAGCAAGGAAATTTTGGCAACAAATCCAGATGTGGTTAGAAAAATAGTTGGACAATGTATAGAATTTAAACCAGAAATATTTCTATTAGGAATTATAACAGATGGTCAATCTGTAAAGAGTCAATATACCTAATATTACACATTCTTACAGTAGTATATGTCCAGCAATGAAAAAGTGAAAAAACACTCCTTCAGAAAAGGAGATAATAAAGAAGATATTAGTTTGTGTAGTATTGGACTAATCTGTTCTAACGTTAATCTATGTTAGAATTAAAAAAACAAAGGGGAGACAAAATATTATGGAACATATATTATCAATGGCTGGAATTAAGAGGTGGGAATCGGAACATGAAATAACCAGGCTAAGTAGACTCGCAATGGGATACTATATATGTATTAGAATGAATATGTTGGTCAAAAATAATTGTACAAGATTAGTAATGTATAAGTAGTGTATATGGAACAGAGGAGGATGTCCTATTTCAGTGGTGTCGGATAACGGGAGATATAGGAGACAAGGGGAGGGGGCAGGCATGGGGAATGTGACCTCAGTGTTTAGTACCAGACTTGTGTTCTTCCCCCTTGCACTCACCTCATTTTTCTGGTCAGCAAATCTGTTGTGGCCCTGGTCTTAGGCTGCTGCTTTTAAATGTCTTGTTGCTGATTTGATCCTCGAAAAGAAGGCTGATCTTTTTTTTTTTCAAAATTTTATTAAGTAAATTATTAAAAACATTGGAAGTGGTGTAATCATTCTGACAATCCTGTTTGTAATACATATTATGGCATAGAATACATATTTTATATACATATCTACATTTATACATCTGTACATCTATACATTTATGCAATAGTTTCCAATTCTAGTCATCAGTACTGCCAACTCTATTCTCTTTTAATTCAAATCTTTCCTTTTTCCCCACCATTGATAAAATTATCCCATACTTTGTAATTCTATCTCTTCTTTATCTTTCATCTCTAAAGTTAATTTATCCATCTCAGCACATGTCCAGATCTTTTTATTATGTCATTTTCATCGGGAATTTCTTTATCCTTCCATTTTTGAGCAAAAGTTAATCTTGCTACAATAATCACATGTATCATTAAGATCTATTTAAGATCTATTTTCTGTTATAATTCCAAGAAGAAAAATTCTTCTTGAGGTGGCTTGAGGAGATGCCCTACCGTCTCCTGAAGCCACCTCTGAATTCTCTGCCAAAATTCCTGGGTTTTTCTACATCTCCACCATATGTGATAATATGGACTATATTCTTTAGAGCAATTCCAGCAGTTAGATGATATATTTTGATGCATTTTAGACAATTTTCTTGGAGGAAGTTGCCACCTATAAACATTTTATATAGGTTTTCCTTATACAATGTAGCCAATGTTATTTTTTTTTATCTCCCATAAAGTTTGTCAATTGTCCAAATCGATACCATGCCCAAAGTTTTTTCCCCATGCCAGCATCGTTTCTTTTACCTGCTCTTCCTCTAGCTTACAATCCAATAAACATCTATAAATTTTCCTTATCATTTTGTCCTTTGATCCAAGTAATATTTTGTCCAATATCATAGGCTGTCTACTGATCCCCCATTCTTTCATATCTTGTTTGTATCTTGACTTGTATCTGGACTTGTAGGTAAGCCCACCATGTCTTTTAGTTCCTGTCTTGATTTTAATTCTCCTGCCTCATTTATGATGTCTTTATATGTGATAGTTTCCCCTAACTTGAAGAAATTCAGGTGGATTAAAGCTTTGAGTGTGGATAGCCAAACTGGGGTTTCTATGTATGTTTGTTGTTTGATTTTATTCCATACCAAAAGTAGTGCCTGTCTAATCTGATGTGAAAATATCAGTGGGCATCATGTCTGCCATACCACAGAAAGGCATGCCAGCCTGATTGTAGATTATGTCCTTCCAATGCTAACAATCTTCTATTTTTTAAAGTTATCCAATCCTTTACCCAGATAAGAGATGCTGCCGGAAAATATATTTCCCAATTTGGAAAACCAAAGCCTCTTCTTTCTGTGGTGTCTTGTAACCATTTTAGTTTAATCCTGGGTTTTTTCTTTTGCCATATAAAATTTAATGTTATTTTGTTTAATTTGCCAGAGAACTTTTTATCTAATTTTACCAGTATGTTTTGAAAAAGGAAGAGTAGTTTTGAGAGAGAGAGGTAATTCATTTTTATCACAGCTATTCAACCCATAAAAGATAACCTTAGGCTTCCCCATCTTTCCAGGTCTTCTGATATATGTTTCATTAATATACCATAATTGTCTTCTCTAATTGTTGTGCATCTTGCCAATATTTGAATCCTTAAATATTTTATTTTGTTAACTATCTGGATGCCCATTATCTTAGTCAATGATTCTTTTTGTTTGTTTGTCATATTAGTAATTATTTTAGTTTTGTTTTGTTAATTTTCAATCCTGCAACTTCTCCATATTCTTCTAATATTTCTAAAAGTTTTGGTCCTAAATGTTGTGGTTCTTCCAAAATAAAGACCAAGTCATCTGCTTGTAATTTAAATATTTCTTTCTTAATTTCTAGGCCTTTTATTGATTTTCTTTTCTAATTATCCTTGTTAATACTTCTAACATTAGTATAAAAGTGGGGATAATGGACAGTCTTGCCTCGTGTCTTTTTGAATTTTCTGTTGTTTCCCCATTTATTATTATCTTAGCTTCCTGTTTATTATATATTGCTGATATTACATTTATAAATGTCTGACCAAAATCCATGTATCTGAGTTGTTGTAGAATGGAATCCCATTTAATCAATAGCCTTTTGGGCATCCAAAACAATAGGGCCACCTGCTCCCCACTGTGTTCTTCATAAAATTCCAAGGTATTTAAAATTACTCTTATATTATTTTTAAGCTGTCTTTTTAGTAGAAAGCCATTTTGATTAGTATGTATGAAATTAGTTAAGAATTTTTTTCAGATAATCAGCTATTATTGATACAAAGATCTTATAGTCCATGTTTAAGAGAGATATTGGTCTATAGTTTTTGATAAGTTTTGGGTCTGTGTTTTCCTTGGGGATAACTATGGTTGCTTCTCTTTATGTTTGTAGTATTTTGTAGTATTTTCACCTCTTCCAGAACTGCATTATATACTTCAAATTAAACATTTCCTAAAATTTCTTGCTGATCTTTATAGAGCTCTGCCAGAAGTCCATCTGGGCCTGGTACCTTGTTATTTTTTTGTTTATTTATCACCACAATCAGGAGTGGGATTCTACCAGCTCGGACCAGTTCAGTAGAACTGGTTGTTATGATTCTGCACAGTTCAGAGAACTGGTAAATCACGCCCCTGGCTGGCCCCGTCCCTTCCTGCCCGCCCACTAACCACACCCTGCCCATTTATTCCTCATCTCACCCACCATTGCTAACCTGCCTTCTCCCGCCATTGCTGCCTGCTTTCCACCGTGGCCCTGATCTCCCTGGGTGAGTGAGCCTACACATAAGCCCCAGTCAAGTTGGCTCCTGGGCCAGCCTAGGACACTGTGCTGTCCCTCCCCCCTGTCCCCGGGCTTGCCTGTCTTGCTTCACAACAACCTCGCCTGCCCCCCCCCCCACTGCAAGGCCATGGCTGGGCTGGCCGGGAGAGAAGGGAATGTTCTCTTTCTCCCCCAGCCATGAAGAACCCACAGGACAATGGTAGCACTGGCTGGGAGAGAAGGGAACATTCTCTTTCTCCCCCAGCCACAAAGAAGGTGTGGGGTCATGGCAGCGCTGGCCGGGAGAGAAGGGAACGTTTTTCTCCCCTGGTGCTGCTGGATATGGCCAGGGGAATGCCCCGGTGTGCTCTGCTGGTGCTGGCACCAAAGCTACCCAATGAAATTCCCCACCATCAGCGCATTTCCAGGACGCTTTGCCACCTCTCTCTCCCCCTCTACCCCCCTCTCTCTGTGTGTATGTGTCCCTCAAAGCCACGGCTGAACCAAGCCAGCAAGTTCTCCCTGGCGCTCTTCGTTACTTCTTTCATTTCTTTGTTTTGGAATCCAGTGAACAACGATTGCCAGCCGTGGTGGAAGCATCCCTTCAAGCGACCCTCCTCCTCCTCCTCTCATGACTGGCAGCTGTGGTGGGGTGGGGGGTGCACATGCATGGCGAATTGTTCCTCAAGTGAGTGCCAAAGCACAGAAAAATCAGGTGCGAAGCGGGCGGCTACTCGCTTAAAGAGCATCCCCCTGCGTGTGCACCCCCTCTGCCCCAGCCATTGGTCACGAGAGAAGGAGGAGGAGGAAAAGGATCGCCCGAAGGGACACTTCCACTGTGGCTGGCGATAGTTGTTCAGCCAGTCTGGATTCCAAAAAGAAGAAATGAAAGAAGTAGCGAAGAGCACCAAGGAGAGCTTGCTGGCTTGACCCAGCCATGTCTTTGAGAGAGAGAGAGAGAGAGAGACAGACAGACAGACAGACAGACACACACACACACAGAGAGAGAGAGAGAGAGAGAGAGACAGAGACAGAGACAGAGACAGAGACACAGAGAGAGGGGGGAAGATAGGATGAGGGGCAGAGAGAGAGATACACACAGAGAGATACAGGAAGAGAGCCATAGAGAGACACAGAGAGAGAGGGGAAGAGAGGGGGAAGAGAGAAAAAGAGGGAATGAGAGAGGAAAAGAGAAAGAAAGAGAGAGAGAGAGAAGAAAAGAAAGAAAGAGAAAGAAAGAAAAAAGAGAAAGGAAGAAAAAGGATAGACAAAGAAAGGGAGAGATGGAAGGAAGGGACAAAGAAAAAGAAAGAGAGGGAGGGAGGAGAAAGTGAATGAGATATATGTATGGATAGATACATGGAGGGAGGGAAGGAGGGAGAGAGAGAAAAAGGAGAGGAAGGAAGGACACAAACCCTGGCTTCAGAAGACTCTGAAACAGCATAGTTTCCTAGGGCTGGAAGGGATCTCAGAAGTCATCTTCAAGTCCAACCCCCTGCACCAACAGGAGATCCTTACAGAATCATAGAATAGCAAGGTTAGAAGGATGTGTGTGCATGTGTGTGTGTGTGTGTGTGTGTGTGTGTGTGTGAGAGAGAGAGAGAGAGAGAGAGAGTGAGAGAGAGAGAGCAAGAAAGAAAGAGGAAGGGAGAGAAACAAAGAGAGAGAGAAAGAAAGCAAGAAAGGAAGGGGGAGAGAGAAAGAGCAAGAAAGAAAGAGGGAGAGAGAGAAAGAGCAAGAAAGAAAGAGAGAGAAAGAGCAAGAAAGAAAGAGGGAGAGAAAGAAAGAGGGAGAGAGAGAAAGAAAGAAAGAAAGAAAGAAAGAAAGAAAGAAAGAAAGAAAGAAAGAAAGAAAGAAAGAAAGAAAGAAAGAAAAAGAAATAGGAAGGAAGAAAGAAAAAAGAAATTGGAAGAAGGGGGGAGAGAGAAAACTCTGCTATTATTTTTAATTGTACCATTATTATCATATATTAATATTTTGCATTGTCCCTACACCTAGAGTGATTTTACTGCCTTTCTTTTGCCAAGGTATTTTTCAGGGTTTACATAATCTATAATCCAGAGCATAAATACATGTGTGTTTAACAGAGTTGAAAGGGACTATGGAGGTCTTCTCGTCCAACCCCCTGCTCAGGCAGGAAAACTGAGCATGCCTCTGAGTAGAGGTCCTGGGAAAGGTATCAGAATAACAGAATAACACTTAGAAGGGACTTTGTGGGGGAACCCTATATCATTTCAGAGAAATGGCTATTCAATCTTTTCTTAAAAACTTCCAATGATTGAGCACCCAGAACTTCTGGTGGCAAGCAGTTCCACTGATTAATTGTTCTCACTGTCAGGAAGTTTCTCCTTAGCTTTAGGTTGCTTCTCTCTTTGTTCAGTCTTTGCTTCTTGTTTGCCTTCTGGTGCTTTGGAAAATACATTGTCCCCCCTCTTCCCTTAAAAGCCCATTGCCTATCACACTCTTGAGCAAAGCATGTGAGCCATTTCTTCCTTTCAGTGGTCCATGAAAATACATCTATAGTACGCAGATAATAAAGTCAAAAAAATGGCGAACAACATTTTTACAGAACTATAAAGTTGATGCTGGGTGTGACAAGGAATGGCTGGGAGGGGAGGGGCCAGGTGAGGCACCCCTTGACATGAGTGACATTGAGGTGGTCATGCCCACACAGTCACATGACCACCAAGCCACGCCCAGCCAGTCAAGCCATGCCCAGCCAGCAAGTCACACCCACAAATTAAGCCACGCCCACAGAACCAGTTGTTAAGAAATTTGAAACCCACCCCTGACCACAATTATTTCTGATAGTCTTCATTTAACATATTTTTTTGTTTCTTCTGTTATTTTCAGTATGTGTTCTTTTTTAAGACATTGTATCACTTTATCCTCTGTAGTATAACTGTCTTCCTTATATAATTTCTCGTAGAACCCCTGAATTATATATTTTTCCTCCTCTTGGTGGCATATGATTGACCATGATTGGTGTCTATTTGAGTAAAAGATATATTCCCCTGTTCATTCTGTGATTTAGCAATCCAACTTTTCTCTCTCTGTTTTTTCAATTTATAGCCTAACCATCTACCCAATTTATTGGCATTCTCAAAGTTTTGTTTCGCCTTTTTTACTGTTGTTAAAAAAGTTGTCATGCCAACTTTTCTTTCTCAAGTATATTGTGTTTAATTAAATCCATTTGTTGTTTCAAATTTCTTTTTCATGGTTTTTCCTGGAGTTCCATTTCCAATCTTTTATATTCTTCTTCCAGAATTCTCTGTCGCTGTTTTTTCCCCTCTTTTTTTGCCATATATGCTATTGCCACCCCCACTCATGCAAGCCTTCACTGTGTCCCAGATAGCTTGTAGGGAAGTATCTTCTTTCTTATTTTCTTTGAAAATGAAACCCCAGTACTTTTCCCATTTTAGTTCTGAAATCTTTTTCTTTTAGTATTGATCTTTGCAGGGTCCATCTTGTTTTATTTCATCCTCTCCAATTAACTATCATATGATTGTGATCCGCCCATAAATTCGTTTCTATTTCTACATCTTTTATTTCTGAATTGATTATTTTTGACATCCATACCATGTCAATCCTTGACCATGATTGGTGTCTATTTGAGTAAAAGATATATTGCTTTTTCTCTGGATTTCTTTCTTTCCATATGTCTTGGATGTTTAGGTCTTCAGCCAATTCGGCCTTCTTTTTCTTTTTACATTTGATTAGCCAGGATCTTATATTTTACATACAACACTATCCCTCTCTTTTTTTGTTGGTCTAATGAGGCTAATGTTTTTCTGAATTTCTTATATTCTAGCAAATACTTCTGATTTTCTTTGATATGTACTTCCTGTAAAGCTATTATGTCTGCCCTTTGATTCTTTAATTTGCTAAAAAAAATCCTTTGCACCGGAGAGTTTTATCCATTTATATTCACTGTTAAGATCTTACATCCTTCTCTCATCTCTTTACCTAAATTTAGATCTTGTGCTTCTTGTTGCTCTAATCTCCTTTGGTTCTTTATCCCCTTTCTCATAAACCTCTATACTTTCTTTTCTTACATTTCTTTTATCTTTAATATACAATGAACTTCCTTCCTTGTTCAGTCTTTCTATCTCCCTTACTCGTTAGTAAAGTGTTGATTATGAAATTCTTCTGCTTTATCAATCGAGTCTAGCCCGTATCTTTTGTCTGTGATACCCTCTGGAGTCAACCATCTGAAGCTTACATTGTATCTGATTAGTTTCATCATTAAAAATTGACAGGGTCTTCTCAAGTCCCTTATCTGTCAGCTTTGGAAGCCATATTCCATGCTGCCACATAGCCTGGGAGAGTGGAAGAGGGGTGATTTCAATTAAGTAGCTCTAAGTAGACAAAATAAAAGTATTTGTTAGTTCAAAGTCATTTAGTATGGCACAGGATGAAATAAGGATCTTACTTTTGGATAGATCATGATTGGGCCATGTGATGTGATGACGACCAAGGAGGGATAGATTTGTAGTTTAAGAAATTGTGGAAAGCCAAAAAAACTTTTAAATTTGGGTTTCCACAGATGTGCTATTCTAATAAAGATACTTTTGAGATCTGTTTGTCTTGGAGCTACTGATTGGAATGGAGGTTTGCTGGAATGCTGACATTAACCCAAATCTACATTGAACTCCAGCACCCCAAAGGGGGGCTGTCAGGGATACTGAACACCAGCACTGATTCCAAAGATGGAGCAGTGCAAAGACTCAGAAAAGATGGAAGAAGATAAAGAAGGGGCTGTGGGGCTGGACATCAGAGGACTAATTGAAGCCCCCGGCCCCACTTCTGAAGAGGTGATGCAGGCATTAGAAGTTGCAGAGGAGAGATGGAGGTTGGGAGCCCGGCCCAAGGAGACTGACTCATGGAGAAGCTGCCAGACAGAGCTGAATCCAGGAATGGGACTGGAGGAGAAGCTGCCTCTTTCTCAAGCCCTCTATGAATGGCCCACAAGACAGAGTGGAGAAGTGGGGGGATGTTGGGATCAGACACCTCCCAAGACTGCAACCTGTGGCCTCCATCCCAAAGCCAGTCATTGGCAGGAATCCCAGAACAACTCCAGCAACTTAAGGTAGAAAATTATGTCTCACAGCCACAACCTCTCCAGACAAGCTGGATCTTAATGCAGCCTGCCTTTACTGTCCCTAGTCTGAGAAGGGAAGGGGGAATCAAGGTGGCATCAGTTGGAGAGCCTCTATGAAGCAGCCCAGGCCAGCAAGCTCGAGTTTCAGAGGAGAGACGGCTGATGCAGTTGACATTGGGTACATTACAAACCCCAAGCCCTCCCCCTCCACAACCAGAAAGGAAATTACCCCCTGCAGAGTATTCCTCCAGGGTGGGGATTTTATCCTGGTCAAGGGTGGGTCCAATGCCAGTGGATGCCAGCACCCATTGCACCAACTGGTCCAGAAACACTCTGGCCCCAAAAAGAATCAGTGATCCCTTTTCAGCAAAGGGATCTGCACATGCAGCAGATGGCAGCCACCCCCGTCTTTCTGTCGTGTGGAAGAAAGCAACAAACAGCCTCTTCACAGCAGGTGCCCAATCATCAGAGCAACCCTGCAGAGGCTTTTCTTCCAGAGAGCCCCAACTCAGTCGGGCCTCGGAGTATCCCTGCAAGGTTCATACGTTCCTCATCAGGCTCCATTCATTCCAGCTCAACCCGCAGTTGCTATAGCGATCCCACTCCCCCCCCCCTTAGACCAGATTAGATAGCTTTTAAAGCAACATTTAAGGCCTCCTAGGAGAACTGTGGCCAGACGGCCTCTGACCAGACTTGCTGAAGCTGCTGCTACCTGACCCACAAGAATGATAAAGTGCTATCATTGGTGGCCAGGGTGGCCATAGAGTAGCTGACTGTTTGGCATCTGCACCTGTTCCACAAGCTCCACAACGAAGGCCTAGGACCAGGGGTTGAAGAAATCCAAGGAAGCCTCCAGACACTAGCCAGTTGGCTAGACACACATGGAAGGTCCCCTCCACACAGACAAGAGCAATGAACTTCCGACCTGAAAAATTGTCCCCAGAGAAGCTGATGAAGAAGACGATCCTATGGTGAGTACTGCCATCACACCTTTTATAGTCAAAGTGAAGTTGGTGGTGCTTGACATGGGGAGGCAGGCAGTGGTGGGATTCAGCCAGTTCGTGCCAGTTTGGGAGAACCGGTTGTTAAACCTTCTGAGCCATTTGGTGAACTAGTTGTTGGAAGAAATCATTAGGGCAGAGAACCGGTTGTTAAATTATTTGAATCCCACCACTGGAGGTAGGGGAGATAGAAGCCGTAATAGATATCAGGTGTTCTAGATGCCTTATTGGCCTCCCCATCATTGAACAATTAGGAATAAAAACTAAAAACCTGAAATTCCCCATCAGGTTTGAACAAGTAGATGGGACTTTAATTGGGGGAGTCCCAGCCACCCAAATGACAGAGTTAATCAAATTAGAGATGGGCAGACACTGTGAATTCATACATTTTGTAGTGGCTCCAAAGATGTCAGAATCTGTCATATTGGAACTTGCTTGGCTGGATAAATGGGCCCCTACCATCAAGTGGGAGGACAGATACTGAAAAATCATAATTGGGGTTGGACCACTGCCCCCTTCCTCCCACAAAGAAATTGCCACCCAACAAAGATCCCCAACCTGAAGTAACAACCACTGCTTCAGACTCTCCTCCAGGTGTGCCCCAAGTCCCCAAACAATACAGGGACTTGGCTGAGGTGTTCAGCAAACAGGAATGCAATGTTTTACCTCCCCATCAAACCACTGATTGTACCATAGAATTAGAATCTGGGGCAAAACTGCCAAAACCAAATATGTATTCCATGACACCAGCTAAAATGAATGAGTTGAGAAAATACATCGATAACAATTTGGATAGAGGTTTCATTGAACCTGCCAAATCTAGGTTGGCTGCCACAGTGCTGTTCAAAGAAAAGAAAGATGGTGTCCTGAGATTATGCATGGATTTTAGGGACGTGAATGCAGTATGCATAATAAACATGTACCCCCTCCTCCTCATGACGGACTTATTAAATCACCTGTCTAAAAGCAAGGTCTTCACCAAACTAGATCTGAGAGAAGCTTACTACAGAGTCAGCATAAAGGAGGGAGATGAATGGAAAACTGCTTTCAATTGCCCTCTGGATAATTTCCAATTCTGAGTCATGCCTTTCAGACTCCAGGGGACTCCCACAGTATTTATGCAACTCATCAATGCAATCTTACATCCATACCTATACAAAGGGATCCTTGTCTACCTGAATGACATTCTTATATTCAGCGAAACCATCAAAGAACATGTCAAATTGGTCAGACAAGTGCTGAAAAAACTTTTAGCCATCAAGTTATATGTAAAGCTGTCAAAATGTGAATTCCACCAAGAGTCACTGGATTACCTAGGCTACCGAATATTCAACCCAGGAATTGAGATGTTTGGGTTTTGCCAATTTCTATAGACAATTTATTCCTTCTTTTGCTGAAGTCACCCTCTCTTTAACAGAGTTATTGAAAACTGGGCCTTCCCTGACCAAACTGAAGCCCAATTAACCCCTTGCTTGGACAATGGACTGTCAGAAATCTTTTTAAACTTTAAAACGCCTATTTGCCATTGAGCCAATTTTCCAGCAGCTGGACCTGACCAGACCTTTCATAGTCCAAGCTGATGCTAGTGATGTGACTGTTGTGGCCATTCTTCTCCAAAAGGACACTCAGAACCAGCTAATGCTTTGCGCTTATGTGTCCAAAAAATGGACAGACATAATGCATAGGTGGGTGGTTTGGGAAAAAGAAGTGTTTACACTGGAAGGACTTTACTGTCTTGGAGGCATTTCCTGGAAGGGGTGAAGGACCCGTTTGAGGTGTGGACTGATCACAAGAACCTCAAGGCTCTAAAGACACCTCGGAAGCTATCACCTAAACAAGTCCACTGGGCTCAATACTTCAAGCAGTTCAACTTTAACATGAAATATATCCCAGGAGGGAAATAAATACTGACAGAAGCCCTGTTGAGAAAACCCCAATTTGACAGTTGCCAAGAGGAAGTAATGCAAACTATGATATTAGAAGCCCAACCAGCAGGCCACGTAACCACCCAAGGCCAACCACAGCCCCAGGCGCCTAGAATACAAACTGATGACTGAGTTGAAAGCAGTCCTTTTGCCCAATCCCTGATTTGTTGAGCATCAAACCGATTTGACAATGAGCGAGGGATTGGCTTGGAAAGGGACAAAAATTTATGTACCCAATACTTTAAGACTAATGGTACTGAAGCGTAGCCATGACTTGCGGTTGGGGGGACACTTTGGGTTCTTAAAAACCCTACACTTAGTCAGGAGACAGTTCTGGTGGCCAAAAATGAAACCTGATGTTGAAGACTCCCTCTCCTGGGGGAGCTGCATTGGTTGCCGATTTGCTTCCAGGTGCAATTCAAGATGCTGGTTGTCACCTTTAAAGCCCTTCATAGCTTGGGACCAGGTTATCTGAGGGACTGTCTCTTGATGATCACATCTACCCAACCCATCAGAGCGGGGAGGCAGAGAATGCTGCGGGTCCCATCCCTGAGGGAGATACACCTGGTGGGGCCCAGAAGAAGGGCCTTCTCCATGGTGGTTCCCTCTCTCTGGAACATCATTCCCCTGGAGATTAGAATGGCATCCTCTCTAATACTCTTCTGGAAGGCACTGAAGACCTGGTTCTGCCAGTGGGCCTGGGGAACCCAGAACAGGATGGAGCCCATCAAATGGCTCATGTGATCTGCTCATGGTGGGGGGTGGGAGTTGGGGATGATTTTTTATTTATTTATTTTCCAGATTTTGTTCTATTGTGCTATATTTATTTGATTCTTTTTGTTAGCTTTTATTGTTTTTTGTTTTGCATATGGTTTTACATTCTGTAAGCTGCCTCAAGTTGCCATGGGTGAATAGGCAGCAATATAAATTCAATAAATAAATATTATTTGTCTTTCACTTTGGTGTGTATGATGGAGGAAATGCCAGGATGGTCATGCTGTGTTCGATATACCTATATGTAAATAATAAAAATATATTTAAAAAAAAGAAAAAAGAGAAATTGGGGAGGAGGAAGAACACTTTTTCAGAGTATATCAGTAATGATATTCTTTTTGTTTAGAGGAGTTCAACTGGAAAGAATATTTATATTTTAACAAATAGAAAGGCGGCTTTCCTTTAGACTTCACTACACTAAGGTAAATCCGAACACTAAACTAATCCCACCACCAATAGGATCCCAGTACTTATCCTATTACCTGTCCTAAAGATACCTATCCAGAACTTTGGGAAACTAGCTTAGAATTAATTAAAGATTGGAATAGGAAAAAGAAAGGGGGAAAAAAAGAACAGGTTAAACACATAAAACATGGTCATGATCTGGTTCTTTTCACTCACTATGCAAAGACCTTAAATTTGATATCTGCCAAATTATATCAGGAAGAATTATTCAATCTTTTGCTTCCAAAAATTTTACCATATGCTTACACACAAAGAAATGCAGAAATGCTGGTTCCTGACCTTCAGTTTGTACTTGTGAATGTCATAGACATTTAGTGTTTCAGTGTTTACAAATATCACTGTAAAGCAAATAACAATTTAACTAATTAAGTAACAAAATATCTACAAGCAACAAAGCTCAGGGAACACCAAGGGCTCCAAAGTGTCAGTAAGAATGTACCGTAAGTAAGAATATATGTAGTCTGTAAATGTAAAAATATGCAGACTTGTATGTCATATCCCGTTGGTTATTGTATCATTGAAATGTATAATTTGTCCAGCTTTGAAATTTCTAGTCTGTGAGATGATTTGGGCACCTATTATCTATTGGATCTTCATTTCATATTTAATAGGCAGTCTAAAATATCTGCTCCAGTTTTATCATACTTTTCACACAGAAGTCTAATTATGATCAATGAGAAGAATATAAATTTAGATTTTTGGCAATCATGCAGAGAATAAGCAACTGCTGTGCCAATCAAATGGCACCCAGATTTATTGCATTCACTCATTTCCCTTGCATGCATGTTGATGAATGAGACATATCCTATAGATGTTAAAATGCTAAATGAAATGAAATCCATTGATTTAATGGGTATGCATTTTCACTCAACCTGAACTGATCTCATTCATAGAGTGCCTCAGATTTCATTCAAGTGAATTTGTATGCCCATTTGATAAACTCATAAAGAGGAAAATCCTTTTTATTAAGAATAAACATGTGACTTTGCATTCAACAAATTGGAAAACCCAGGTTTGACACTGTATGAAATCTGGGGTTTCCAAAGTTGGAAACCCCACATTTCCTCCCAACACTTGCCCAGGCATGAAGATAGTTTATTCATTCCTCAAAGACTTGGTTTGTGGGATGCTTTCTTAATAGGATTTCATTTTGCTGTTGACTACATAAAATTGCTTAATAATGATCAAATATAAGCATTTCTATTGTTTGGAAGTTTATTTAGTTTTGCAACTTGTTCTTCTTTGTAATGCAGAGTATACCATTTTAATTATTAGTACCCTAAATATATACTCTAAATACATGAATAAGATAATGAAAATACAGTTTCCTATTGATAATAATTCTCAGCATCTCTACTGGGTTTCCTGTTTTGAAGATGTTTCCTTTTCCTTTCTTCAGAAGGTGATTCCAGTACTTACAAAATGGAAAGATACATGTAGTTCAGAGGTGGGATTCAATTTTTTTTACTACTGTAAAATCTCCAGTCAGATTTGGTATTTGCTCAACTACTCAAAATTTATCCAGAACTGGTCAGAACCTGCTGAATACCACTTGTGATGTAGTTCCTACAAAATTAGAGCTATGGATAAAATGGATTTTAGCAATTTGGATTAGATTCAGTAGTCTTGACTCTAATATAATAGGTTCTCTCTATAGATAAACCAATAGAGATCTACTCAATTATCTAATGGTTTTGTTGGATAACAAATAACAGATAATCAGAGTTGGAAGAGATCTTGTAGGTCATCTAGTCCAAACCCACACCCAAGCAGGAGACCCTACACCAGTGGTTCCCAAACTTTTTCAGTCCACTGCCCGTTGGTGCTACAAATTTATCCTTGGTTTCCCCCTGGGGGGACACCAATCCCAGGGATGGGATTCAGGGATTTGAATCCCAGGGATGGGATTCAAATTTATGTGGACATGGCCTAATTTGAGGGCATGGCTTGCTGGTCATGTGACTGGGTGGGCGTGGCTTGCTGGTCATGTAACTGGGGGGGCATGGCTTGTTGGTCACATGACTGGCTGGTGCAGCTTGCTGGCTGGGTGTGGCTTGCTGGTCACATGACTGGGTAGGTGTGGTTTGGTGGTCATGTGACTGGGTGGGTGTGGCCAGGTGACTGGCAAACCAAATACAAGTGGTCCTCACTTAATGGCCAGTTGTTTAGCAAGTGTTCTAATTTATGACTGGCCTCCCCAGAGATACTTGACCTGTTTTTGGAGTTTTGACAGTCATGCACACACATACACACACACTCCCTTCTAACCCTCCTGGAGCAGGTCATTGAACTAGAATCGGCAAAGCATCTCTGATTAGATTCTAGTAGTGAATAAAATCTAATCAGAGATGCTTTGCCAATTCTTGTTTATTTGTTTTATTTTTATTTCTTTATTTTATGTTGATGAATTGCATTGGCATGTGTGTCCCTTCTTGTGCACAACCCAGAAGCTTTTGTGATTGTTTGCAGCAAAAATTACCGATCTCTGGCTTTGCTCTACTTTTCAAACATGCCGCCACTGCTGCATTCTAGGTGCCGGCCCCGCAGGTCCACTCCATTGAGCTTGCTGCACCTGAGGGATGTGCCCAAGCAAGTCCAAGCGGAGTGGTGCACCAAGTCAATGGGGTGATCCTGAGAGAGGGAAAGAGAGAGAGAGAAAAGAAAGAGAGGGAGAAAGAGAGAAGGAAGAAAAGAAAGAGAGAAGGGAAAGAAAGAAAAAGGGACAAAGAAAGGGGGGTGGAAGGAAGGGACAGAAAGAAAAAGAAATAAAGGAGGGAGGGAGGGAGGAGAAAGATAATGAGACATCTATTCCAGTCCAATCACCTGCTCCAGCAGGGTTAGAAGAGAGTGAGTGTGAGTGTGTGTGTGTGTGTGTGTGTGTGTGTGTGTGTGTTCTCCTTGTAATTTACCAGTACATTTTGCCTTCTTCAGAATTGGCACTGTAATACATTGGGGAAAAGTAAATTTTTAGGGATCTGGTCCAATGAATCCTGTTTAAAGCCTCAACAAAATGTGAGAGCTTTCTGATAGTCTTGACCATATTTCATCCACAAAACCTTTAATAGAAGCCAAAGACGTTTCAATGTGCTGGCAAAGATGTTTCAATGTGGAAAAAGGGCCTCAGTCTAAACTAGGCCTCATTTCAATCTGATGCATCATCTCTCTCTCTCTCTCTTTCTCTCTCTCTTTCTCTCTCTCTCCCTCTCCCCCTCCCTCCCTCCCTCCCAGACTGGCTTTGCTCTACTTTCCCAGGTAGGTAGATAGATAGATAAGTAGGTAGGTAGGTAGGCAGGCAGGAAGACAGACAGACAGACAGACCTTTTGGACATATGTATGGATAGGTAGGTAGGTAGATGAGAGATAGATGAGAGATAGATGAGAGATAGATAGATAGAGTAGGTAGGTAGTAGGTAGATAGGTAGTAGGTAGGCAGGCAAGCAGGAAGACAGACAGACAGACCTTTTGGGTGGATGTATGGATAGATAGGTAGGTAGGTAAGTAGATTGATAGATAAGTAGGTAGGTAGGTAGGTAGGTAGATATATTGGTAGATAGATAGATAGGTAGGCAGGCAGGCAGGCATTTTGGATGAATGTATGGATAGATAGGTAGGTAGATAGGCAGGCAAGCAGGCAGAAAGATAGACAGACAGACCTTTTGGATGTATGTATGGATAGGTAGGTAGGTAGGTAGGTAGGTAGATAAATATATATATATAGAGAGAGATAACTAGGTAGGTAGGGAGGGAGGGAGGGAGGTGGATAGACAGACAGAAAGACAGACAGAATGTGACAGCGGCGGCACTTTGGGAAAGTAGAGCCACTCTGGCTTTGCTCTATTTTCCCAACGTGCTGCCGCACCGGAGTGGTGGAAGGGGCTCAATAGGGTGAGCTGGCGGAGCCAGTGTGTCGAACGCAGTGGCCGGCACATTACAAAAGTAGAGCAAAGCTGCCTGCCCTGGGCATCCTCCCTGCTCCAGGAAGGAGGGAACAGCACCACACTCTACGAAGTGAGTGCCCTGGGGGGGGCAGCTTGGGAGGCAGATCCCTGGTGGGAGGGGCAGCCTGTGAACTTGCTGTCAGGCATGGCAACTACAAAGAGGGGCGGGCTTGGCTGAGTGGGATATTGGGCATGTGATCAAAGCCCCCCTTCCTCTGCCTCCCCCTAGGTGATCCACGGATGCCATTGACTGTTGCACCAGAGTGGTGCATCGGAGCTGCCACATTTGAGGCGTTGGCTCCAGAATGGTGCAGCAGTCAATGGGGTGACCTTGAAGGGCTGGTGTCTCGAACACCCTCCTGCCACCTCTTAGCGCTCCCTGCTGGCCCCCTTGCCTCTTAGCACCCCCTAAGGCATCCCACTGCCCCCCAGGGGGCAGTACTGCCCACTTTGGGAACCACTGCCCTATACCATTTCTGATAAATGGCAATCCAATCTCTTCTTAAAAGTCTCAAGTGATGATGCTCCCACAACTTTTTTTTAAAATAAAGTTTTACTGAGTTTTAACAAAACAAATAAAACATCTTATTTGAGTACAGCATAGTTCCGGGTTATCACATTTCCATACAGATACAATTTCATATACATATTCATCTTATGTATTCAACTTCATATCTTATTACTCTTTTTCCAACTTCTCACTATTTCTCCCTTTATTTCTCTTAATTTTCTTTTATGGTTATCTCATTTTCTTCTTATTTCTTGTATTTCTTTTTTTCTTTTACCTACATTTCTATATCTTTTTATTCATTATATTATACTTTCGTCTGTCTTGTTTACAATTTCATATGTTCTCTTCCAACATTCTTAAAAAGCAAATTTCCCCCTATGATTGCCAATCGAAGTGCAACACCTTTAAATCTTATTGTTATTATCATATGAAATCTCATTAAACATTGAATTTGTGCATTCTAAAATTATAACATTCAAATTTCTAATATCTATTTTATATCATGTAAATCTCATCATTCAGACTCTGCTTGGTACTTCACCTTGAAAATGTAAAAAGAAAAATTCTAAAAACATAGTTTTATACACACACACACATTAGTAAACAAAATAGTTATTCAAATTCATTCTAGTACTGGTATGAGCCTTGTAAATCTTTCACGTTTCTTTTCAATATTTATCAATCTTTGAGAACTATTGAAATGTTTTCCTCCCTTCTTCATTATTACTTAACTGTTAATAAGCATACCATTGGATAGTCATACAGTTTTATCTTATACATGATTTACTATTAATAAGCAAAATATTTATTCAGAATCATTCTAATAACTGGTATAAATTTCCTTATAAATTTCCTTATAAATCTTTCACATTTCTTTTCAATATTTTATCACTTTGGAAACAATTGCAATGTTTCCCTCTCTTCTTTATTATTGCATTAATTATAAATAAACATACCATTACATAACAATACAGTTTTATCTCATAGATTATTATTTCATTTCTAACTCATTACAGTATTCTACTGTCACAACACTATCTTTTGTACCTTTGCAGAATCCTCACTTTTAACTTAATTTAACTATTGTCAATGTGTTTTCTAGCTGAGCAAATACCTTTAATCCTGGTACATTTCCCCTTTTTGTTTAATTCCTGCTTTTGTCCCTCATAAGTTCTTTCCCTTTCTATCTTTCCCCCCTTTTCTCATCCCTTTTTTTGTACCCTTCTCTCTAATTTTCCCTTCTGTAGTTTTGTTTTCTGCTTCTCCTTGCTGTTATACTTCTTTTTCAGACTATTTTTCTTTTTGACTGTTCCCTTTGATCTCAAACTTTTAACTCCCACAACTTCTGAGGGCAAGCTGTTCCATTGATTGATTGTTCTCACTATCAGAAAGTTTCTCTTTATTTCCAGGTTAAACCTCTCCTTGTTCAGTTTCCATCCATTATTCCTTGTGTGGCCTACAGCTGTTTTAGAAAATAGCTTGACCCTTTCCTCCCTGTGGCAGCCCCTCAAATATTGGAAGACCGCTATCATGTCTCCCCTGGTCCTTCTCTTCACTAGACTAGCCATGCACAGTTCCTGTAACCATTCTTCATATGTTTTAGTCTCCAGTCCCATAATCATCCTGGTTGCTCTTCTCTGTACTTTTTCTAGAGTCTCAATATCTTTTTTATAATGTGGTGACCAAAACTCGATGCAGTACTCTAGGTATGGTCTTACTAAAGCTTTATAGAGTGGTATTAGTATCTCACTTGATCTTGATTGTATCCCTCTGTTAATGCAATTTAGGATTGCATTAGCTTTTTTGGCTGCTGCTGCACACTGCTGGCTCATATTTAGCTGGTTGTCCACTAAGACTCCAAGATCCCTCTCACAGTTACTGCTATTGAGCCTGGTTTAACCCAGTTGGGTAGTTTTGGTTTTTCTTGCCAAAACTTTTCTCTACATTTTCTCTACAAGATAGACATCTGTGAAAGTGGAAAGCTGAGAGAAAAAACCTCTTCCTTAGAATAGTTACTGAGCTTGTGGTTCTTTGTAGTTTAAGATTTTTGGGGGGGAGAAGTGACAAGACTGTGGCTGAGGAGGAGGAGGAAGTATACATCATAAGAAGAGACATATCAGAGACTTCAACATACAAGAACATTTGATGAATTAAGGAAGGGAACTTTTGTGGAGAAAAAAACCCTGCAAATTAAATTGGGGGCATCTTTGTAATGCCCCAAAGTGAAGGACAATGGATATGTGGTGTGTTGGGAGTTAGTAGTATTTTTATTAATAAGAATATTAGCATTATTATTATTAGCGTTAGCATTAGCATTTAGGTTGTTATTGATAGGGGGATTATTATTATTAAGTATTAGTACTAATATATCTCTCTTTGTTTTTAATAAGATACTGACATTTAGCACTATAAGTATTCCTCTTATTCTAATTATTCTTATTATGTTATTCCCATTGATATGGTAATTTATAAGTTAATATAAAGAACAAAAGATAGCTTAATTAAGACAAGGTTGATATCCTGGGGTTAGTACAGATAACCTAACAGCGTTGAAGCAGTGGAGGGATATATTGGTGGGAAAAAGAAGTGGGATTGTTGGATTAAAAATAACGTGGTAAGGAGGTTGTTAAATATGACAAGTATCACAAATTTATCCAAGATTGGGACAGGGAGGAAGCAGGCTGCCCAGGCCTCATCTGTTACTTTGAGCCTATCCAATCAAAGATCTATTGATGAAATGATGCAAAGAGTCTAACTCATCTAAAGATCTACAAATTATGCTACAATCAATGCAGGAAGCCATGACAAGGAACCATGAGGAAATGAAGTAGGAGAGGTAAGAAATGATATGGGAGAACTTAAAGAAAAGATGCAAATGATGAATGAAAAATTTGAAACCTTCCAACAAGAGACACGAGAAATGAGCAAAAGCTACAAGAGGTGGAAGAGAGAACGCAGAAAGAAGAAAAAAGAGTGGACAAAATAATTGAGAAATTAATCCAAGCAAATAAAGAATTAGAAATGACTGTTATCTTTTTAGAATCCGAGGCACATCATTTACACTTCTAGTATGTAAAAGAAGAAAAAGGAGAAGATTTACCAGAAATGACGTTGGAGCTGTTAGGGATATACACCCTAGCAGAACGTGCAACGGCAGTCTAGCAGGCAGGCAGATATGTGAGATAAAAACGTTGTAGTAGCTTACACTCAGTAAGACAGATACACTGTGCAAGTTAAATAGTTTTTATTCCAGCAAGAGTTATAGCATAGTCAAATGGTCCATATGTCATACACTAAGTTCAGTCAGTCCGGGGGTTATGCAGTTTGCAAAGTCCAGTGCTCGAAAAAGAGTTCATTAAACTTACAATCAATCAGTCCAATGATATATCTCTTTTGCAGTCAGAGACATGAAGAAAAATCAAACCCCTTTTCTTCTCTCAGCAAACACGCAGTTATCACCATCAATCCATCATTGTCAGCATTCCAGTAAAAGCCGTCAAACAGTGAGCTCTCTTGCTCCCTCTTATGGTGATTTTACAACCGCACTCAAAATACCTGGTTTACAGTTTAAAGTGATACATACACTCAAACTCACTAACATAGTTTATATATTATTTTACCCAAACTAAGTTAGGTAACCAATGTTATCCCTAACATTCTCCCCTTTTGGATAATATAATTATATATAATTATATATATATATATATATATATATATATATATATATATATATATATATATATATATATATATATATATATATATATATATAAATTAATTATATATATATATATAAATTAATTATATATATATATATATATTTATAATTTCAACCCATAGTTTTCACAACTTTCCTTGTGCTTTACTGCACCTTGGGCTTTTGTAAATCCATCTGCAAAATTTTCTTCAGTCATGCAATAGACTAATCTTATCAGACCATTTTTCACAGATTGTCTAACATTCAAATATCTAAGGTCAGTGTGCTTAGATCTAGTTTTTACAGCAATATTTGTAGCCAACCGTATGGCTGCTTGATTGTCCTCATACACTACAATGGCATCGTTAACAGTTACTCCCATATCTAACAACAACTGTTTATACAGAATTAAATCAGTACATAATAATGATAAACATGAAAATTCTGCTTCCATTGTGGATATACTTATATGCTGCTGTCTAATTGACCTCCAACCAATCAGTGTTTTACCTAATAGTATAGCCATACCTGAAGTTGATTTTCTAGTTTTTATATCTGTTGCAAAACTTGCATCAGCATATGCACTTAAAATCAAATCATCTTTTGGCTCTAAATACAATGCATAGTGCACTGTCCTTTTAAGATACCTTAATATACGCTTTAGCGCTTGCCAGTGACGTTCATTTGGTTCAGCATTAAATCTCGCCAATTAATTAATGCCATAAGCAATATCTGGCCTTGTCCAATTACTTATATATGATAAACTACCTATTAATGACTGATAAATAGTCTTATCAAATTTTGAACTTTGAGCATCAGTACGACAAAATTCCTGACTCATTGGAGTTTTTACCGGTTTACAAAGTTCCATTTTATACATTTTTAGCAATTGGTATATTTTATCTTCTTGTGATATCTTAAAGCCACTATTGGTTTTGTTTATTGTCAATCCTAAATACTGTCTTATTTCTCCTAAATGCTTTAATTTTATCCTCTTACTTAATAATGATATTATCTCAGTAGCTTCATTATTAGTCTTCGTTATTAAAGCAATATCATATGTAAACAACAATAATAATGATACTATTCCATTTGTCTCTCTTGAATAAACATGGATCAGCTAAACCTGCTTTAAATCCTATATTGTTTAACTCTTTTACAATATATTGGTTCCATTCATAACCAGATTGTTTCAATCCATAGAGACTCTTTTTCAGCTTCCAACAGTCATTATTATTTTTATCATCCTTAATACCTACTGGTTTTCTTAAATATATAGTGTGCTGCAATGGTGCATGCAGATAGGCAGTTTCTACATCTAAATGATTTATAATATAATTTTTCTTAGCTGCCCACACTAAAGCTGCTCTCAAGGCTATTGCCTTTAAATTTGGTGCAAATACTTCATCATAATCACATGCAGTTTGATTAAATCCTTGAGCTACCAACCTAGCCTTATGGGTAACAGTCCCATTTTTACCAGTTTTTAATTTAAATATCCATTTGCAACCAATGGACTTTTCACCTGGAGGTAATTTGGCATTTTCATAAACTTTCATTTCTTTTAATGAATTTAACTCCTTTTCCATTGCCTTTTGCCAATTTTCCTGATCCTTTGCAGGATACATCCTAAGTTCTTCAACACTAGTTGGAACTTTACTAACTTGGCAAACTACACTTGCTTGATACCTATCAGGTGGTCTGGTTACACGTGTAGAACATCTAGGTATTACAGGGCTTACAGGTGGATTTTCATGTTCTACCTGTTCCTGGTTATCTATTTCTTCCTCTTCTAGTATTTTTTCCTGTTCTGGTCCTATATGCTCTTCATGTACTTCCTCTTTAATTGTGCTCTTCTTATTACTGATTTGTTCTTTTGGTCTTTTGTAGGTTTCTATAATTACTTCCTTACTTGAATCTTGTTCCAGTTTTTCCCATCCTACATGTTCCAGGAATTGTGCACTAGCACTACAGTAAACTCTAGATGTACCTTTTCCCCAGAATCTGTATGATTTGTGATTAGATTCATAACCTACAAAGAATAACCTTTTAGCCCTATGTTGCCCTTTCTTTCTCAGTTGTGTAGGGATATGCACCCATGCTGGTGCTCCAAATGTGTGCATGTAGCTTAGGTCAGGTTTTCTGCCATGCCACCGTGTGAATGGTAATTCACCTGTTGTTGAATTAACAACATTATTCAATATATGATTACCACACATTGCTTCTCCCCACAAAGTTTCAGGTAATCCTGAATCTGACAGCATAGTACGAGCCATTGCTTGTAATGTTTGGCCTCGTCTCTCAATAAAGGCATTATGTTGTGGCCTATATGGTGCAGACTTTTTATGTTCAACACCTGCCATCTTCAGTTTATTTTGGAATTTATTGTTTATAAATTCCATACCGTTATCAGTGATAAGAGTTACTAATTTCTTTTTAGTTTTTCTTTCAGCGAATTTAAGCCAATTAAAGAAATTTTGATATGTTTCCGTTTTGCTTTTCATTAGATAACAGAAACCATATCTGGAATAATGGTCCATTATACTTAGTATGTAACGAGCACCTCCCACACTTGGTTTTTTTAGGACCTATATTATCAGCAAATACTACCTCTAGAGGCTCCTTTGTTTTAAATCCATTAACTCTATTTGCTGGTATCACCTTGCTTTTCTCTTGACTACAAGAATTGCAGTGCAAATACTTACTGCAAGGTTTCAGTTTTATACCCTTAGATAGTTCTACCATTTGTTTAAGCATTTTAAAATTTATATGCCCTAAACGTCTGTGTAACAAATGTATGCACTCATCATGAGGTTTAACATTATTATAAACTGTGTTAGCCACCTCTAAATTATCATTTAACACATACAATTCACCTCTTAAAGTTGCAGTCACTTTTTACATTCTTTTTCAATTATGCAATTGTCTCCCCTAAAGGTAATTACATAACCTAGTTTAACCAAAACTCTAACCGAAAGCAAATTAAACTTAAGTTGTGGTACATATAACATTTTTACATTTTCTTTTATGCAAGAACAATATGCTATACTTTCACCTTTAGCCTTAAGTTTCCATCCATTAGCTAACGATATCTGCTGTGAACTCGTGGACATCTTAACAAATCTTTTCTTATCTTTCGTTATGCAGTGTGATGCTCCACTATCTACCACCCATAAATTATTATTCACAGTTTCGTTGCTATACATGGCTAACTCTATGCATTCTTTATCCTTTTGATGCTTTTTGCTTTCTTGCAGAATCTAGCCAAATGTCCTTTTCCTCCACAATTAAAACATTTTCTAATTGTATACGCTGACGAAGATATTTTTTCTTCTTCACATTGTGGTTGTTCCCTTCTGAGTTGATCCCTTTCAAGCCTTCTCCTGGCTTCTTCAATTAATCTGCCAGTAATGTCAGTTAGTGTAAGGTTATCTTTTGGCAGAACTTCAAGTGAAGTTACGTAGTCATCGTAGCTCTCATCCAAAGAAGACAAAATGATATAAACTTGGTGTAATTCAGTGAAGATAAGTTCTTTTTCATGCAGTTCTTGAAAAATTCTCTTCATAGAGTTTATATGACTCAGCATGTCTCCATTCTTTTGAAGATGTGTTCTAAACAGCTTCCATGTAAGATTAATATGTACTCCTACACTGTCTCGAACATAAATCTTCTTTAAATTCTCCCAACATTTCGCAGCTGTTTCTTCTCTACGTATATGGACAAGCTGCTGGTCAGAGGGTGTCAGGCCTATTATACAGAGAGCTTGCTCATTCTTCAGTTTATATTCTTGTATTTTCTGGGCATCATCCTCATCCTCCGGATCCCATGCATCTACCTCTGGTGGGTTTTGTATTATACTCCACAAACCTTCTCTTCGTAGAAGTAGGCTGCATTTCATAGACCATGAAACATAGTTTGTTCCATCCAGTTTGGATATGAGAGACAAACTTTGTAAATTGACTTGTGCCATCTTTATCTGGATATGAAAACTATAATTAATAAAACACAGCTGTCTGTTTACAGTATTGTGTTGCTACACAAACTCTCACTCTATATAAGCCTGTTATATCCTGGTTAGTCTGACTGTGCACCTGGGCCCATAACCAGTGTTAGGGATATACACCCTAGCAGAACGTGCAACAGCAGTCTAGCAGGCAGGCAGATATGTGAGATAAAAATGTCGTAGTAGCTTACACTCAGTAAGACAGATACACTGTGCAAGTTAAATAGTTTTTATTCCAGCAAGAGTTATAGCATAGTCAAACGGTCCATATGTCATACACTAAGTTCAGTCAGTCCGGGGGTTATGCAGTTTGCAAAGTCCAGTGTCGAAAAAGAGTTCATTAAACTTACAATCAATCAGTCCAGTGATATATCTCTTTTGCAGTCAGAGATATGAAGAAAAATCAAACCCCTTTTCTTCTCTCAGCAAACACGTAGTTATCACCATCAATCCATCATTGTCAGCATTCCAGTAAAAGCCGTCAAACAGTGAGCTCTCTTGCTCCCTCTTATGGTGATTTTACAACCGCACCCAAAATACCTGGTTTACAGTTTAAAGTGATACATACACTCAAACTCACTAACATAGTTTATATATTATTTTACCCAAACTAAGTTAGGTAACCAATGTTATCCCTAACAGGAGCTATTAGAGAAGAATAGAATAGGGAATAGAAGAGATGTTGGGAATAGAAGAGATGTTGATGGAAATAAACGAGATCTACAGAAATCATACAAACTATGCAAGATGGCACAATCTACCAAAAGAAATTCATGTCGGATTTGTGAAAAAGTCAATTCAAGATGAAGTTCTCCACAGGACAAAAGATGAACCAATAGAATACAGAGGGAAGCAGCTAGTAGTGCTTAAACAGGTACAGAGAAGAGTTAGAGAGCAGCGAAGACCGTATCAATTTTTGACATCAAAGCTGACTAGACATAATATTAATTTTAGATGGTTGATGCCAGAAGGTATAATGGTCTCATGGCATGATAAAAGATACAGAGTGGACACCCTGGATAAGGCAGATGAATTCTTTTTTAAAAAAATTTTATTGGTTTTTAAAACAAACATAAACAAACAAACATAAAAACATCAAGTCATTTTCCATATATATACATACAGTGTGCTGGTTGGTTTACAAATTGTTTTGTGCTTCCATTTCGTAGTCTTCAATTACAATTACATTGTATATAATCTCGTATTTTCAATCAAATATTAAATACATTAATATCATTATTAATCAATCATTTGACTATACTTTTATTCATTCGTGTTTTACAAAATAATCATATTTTACTTAATTTGTTTTATGACACTTCATATTATCATCCCAAATCTATCCTAGAATCATTTTGTAGATATAATAAGAAAAGAATACATCTTTATATAGTTATTATTTTCTAAAAGTCTACATATTTCATTACTATATTTTATTGTCTAACCATTGATAGAATAGATCCCAAATTTTATAAAATTGATTATCATCTTGTTCTCTAATTTCAAATGTCAATCTACTCATTTCAGCACATTCTAATATTTTCTTAATGATTTCCTCCTGTGATGGTGTTTTCTCATTTTTCCAGTTTTTAGCAAATACAATCCTAGCCGCTGTTAAGACATTTACAATCAGGTATTTCAAGTCTTTACTATATATTTCAGGTAGAATTCCCAATAAAAATATCTCTGGTTTCAAATCTATATGTTTTTTTGTCATTTTTTCCAACCACGTATGGATTTTAGTCCAATATTTTTTAGCGACCGCACAAGTCCACCACATATGGTAATGTGAGCCAGGTGTCTGATGACATTTCCAACATTTTGCAAAAGTTTTAACTTTATTCTCACTTTCTTACCTTGCCATATATATTTCAACACAATTTTATTTAAATCTTCAAAGTAATCTTTTCCAAGCCTAATTGGAATTGTTTGAAACAAATATAAAATTCTGGGTAATATATTCATCTTGATTGTTGATATTCTCCCTATTAATGACAGTTGTAAATTTTCCCATTTCGCCAAATCTAGCGCTATCTGCTGTTTAAGTTAGATATAATTATTCTCTTTTAGTGTACTGCATCTTGCTGTCAAGTATATCCCCAAGTACTTGATCTTATTCGTAACCTGAATTTTCAATAGGCCTGCCTGTTCTTCCTTTTGTCTTGATAGCGTATTCTTTGTCAAGATCTTTGTCTTATCTTTATTTATTTTCAAACCAGCCACTTTTCCATATGTCTCTTTCTTTTCTATCAATTTTGATGCTGTTTCTAGTGGGTCTTCTAAGATGAAAACCAGATCATCTGCAAATGCTTGCAACTTAAATTCTTCCTTTTTAATTTTCATCCCTTTTATATTCTTTTCATCTCTTATATTTCTATTTAGCACTTCCAAAGTTAACACAAACAACAGAGGTGATAGTGGGCGTCCTTGTTTTGTTCCTTTTCTTATATCGATAGAGTCTGTCAGTTCTCCCTCTATCATTACCTTTGCCGTTTGCTTAGGATATATAGCTTCTATTGCTTGAATAAATTTTCTAGCAAAGCCCATCTGTTCCAGCAGTAATAACATGAATCGCCAATTCACATTATCAAATGCCTTCTGTGTATCTAGAAATATCAGAGCCATTTGTTTTTCAGGATGTGCCTCGTAGTATTCCAAAGTGTTATAATTTTATAATCTGCATTTAGTAGGGAAATAGGTCAATAGTTCTTGATTTGTAATGGATTGGTCTCCTCTTTTGGAACGTGTGATATAAGCTTCTGTCCGTGATTTAGGTATCCTCTTCTTTAACATAACTTCATTCATAACTTCTAGCAATGGAGCTGGCATCGGAGAGGGTGGAGCTGGCATCGCGATGATACGGCATGTGATCTTGGAGGTCTGAGATCGCTGCCGATATCTTTGCTCCTGGACAGTCCAATCGGATCTAAACCGTCCCAAAGAGACAGTGAATGTAAAGCGCACATCCTGTCGATCCCAGGGATACCGCAAAGTCCCTGGTAGATCCAGGAGAAGCTCTTTTTGCCAGTGGCAAAGAGGCAGCCATTAAAGCTGCTGAAGTTGGGACAGCTCCGAAACGAAAGAGAACGGAAAGAGAGAGTGTGCCGGTTTGGTGAGAACTTTTTCTTTATTTTAAGATTTGAAAGGACACCCTAAGGAAAAGAAAGAATCTGTAAAAGTTTTGACAGAAGTGATTAAGTGGCGATTTTAAACAGGAATGTCAGAATAATATATATATTTTTTTCTCATTGCTGGATTTTCTACACATGATTTTATATTTTGAAACTGGACTGGTTTTTTTCTCTTCTTTCATCTATTCTTTTTCTCCTTTTTGACTTTTTAATATTTTAGGCTAGAGACTCCCTTTTAGTTATTTCTTTTTTTAAAATATATTTTTCTTTTTTTTATTAATTCTTCTATTTTGCTTGGAAAAGGAGAGGGAAAGTGAAAGCAAAAGAAACTTTGTAACACTGCCAACTAGAGGCTTGTAAATATTCTATTTCTCTTTTGACCAGGCAAAGGTGAGAAAGAACTGAGACTTCTTTTCAAGGATATTGCTATTTGATAAGATAGAGGGAAGAGCATGGGAGAGTATTATTGCAGGTGCTCTTCTGGGTTTCTATCAACAGCTGGAGTCTGGTGTTGAAGCTTACAGGAAAAGAAAAGGTGATAAGTCTCTGGAGAAGAGAGTTATAACAAGAGCCTTGGATAATTAAACAAAGTGCAGTGTGCTCTTTTTATTTTTTTTAAGCTGCGCTACCCTTCCTCATCACTTTACTTTTTGTAATAGCTATTTGGATTTTTGGCTCTTTGGAACTTGTGTTTGTTTTTTTTCTTGTCTTTGGAAGTTAAATTTCTACGCTTGCTTTTTTATTTTAAAGGAAAAGCTTTAGTATTAATGATTCCCTTCCTTTTCTTTTTAAGGGAGAAGCCTTTTTTCTCTCTCTCCCTTCCTGGTATTTTTGTCTTTCCATCTACCTTCCATATTGGGTTGTTGTTTTTTGGTTTATTTTTTTTTTTGGCCTTCTTTTTTTTTCTCTTATGCATCCTTTTATATTTGAGACCTCTTAATTGGATTAAGGTGTTGAAGAACCTGAACAATTTTTTGCTTCTTTCTTTAGCTTTTTATTCTTCACTTTTCTGCCTTTTTTAGGATTTTACAACTTTTTCTTTTTTGTGTGTGTTTATGGTCTTTTCCTTCATTTTTGAATTTTTACTGTTATCTAACCAATTGATTGGATTAAGGTATACAAGAACCTGAAGAAGTTTTTTTCTTTTTTTATTATTATTACTATTTGGCTTCTTTTTTCATACTATTTTTATTTGGAACTGCAATTGGTTATTTCACAATTGGATTAAAGTCTAGAAGAACCTGAAGATTTTGAATTGCTTAAAATGAGTAGGAAATTAACAGCTCCTAGTTCCTCAACTTCTACTTCTTCCTCTCCACCATCTGCAGGACAACGTTCAATACAGACAATGTTAAGGCAAGAAAAAGAACAAGAAAAAGTGACCCTGCAGATGATTATGCAAGGAATTCAAAATATTCAAACAAGATCAGAGAATATTGAAAAGAGAATAGGGAACATTGAACAAAGAACAGGGAAAACTGATGAAAAAGTGGAGAACATCTAACAAATGATGATGAAGTATGATGAGAGACTCCAAAAAATTGAAGAATATAAACAAAGAGACAAGAAGATTGGAGACATCGATAACAGATAAACTGTGGTTGAACAAGATAAAAGTGGGATGCTGAGATGGGAGATGGACAGATCAGAATTTTATCTTAGATTCCAAAACATAGAGGAAGAAAAGGGACAAAGCCTAGCTGAGATAATGATAGAAATATTGGCTGAAGCTTTGGAAATAACTGAAGAGAAGATGATGGATGGAATAGATGAGGTCTATCGAGTCTTCACATCAGATTTACAAAGAAAGCCATTAAAATGCAAATATTGCAAGTGGCAAGAGAGAAAACATTGAAATACAAAGAGAAGGAGATTGTGGTCTTGAAACAAGTACCCAGAAGAGTGAGAGAGATGAGAAGAGAATACCGATTCTTGACCAAATTGCTACTTAAAAAAGAGGTGAATTATAGATGGCTGATTCCAGAAGATTTAATATTCACATGGCAAGAACAGAGATATAGAATTGACTCAATTGAGAAAGCTGAATCATTTTACACAGAATTTTTCAGAGGGAAAGAGGAAGAGGCAGAAAAAGAAATTTCACTAATTGAATTCCAAGAGGACTGCCAAATGACGACTGAAAAAGAAGGTGCAGTAGGTGGAAAGGAGGAAGCCAAAGAACAACATGAACCAAGATCCACGTGAGCTGTCAAACCTAACTACAAAATATAACCATGGAAGAGAAAAAATGAATTACAATGAATATAAATGGACTTAATTCAGCTGTTAAAAGAAGGAAAACCTTCTATAAATTAGAGAAATTAAAATTTGATATAATCTGCCTCTAAGAAGTACATATTAAAAAACAATATGAACAATTGTTGATACAGCCAAAATTAGGGGAAATATTTACTTCCTTGACACAATGTAAGAAAAGAGGAGTGGTTTTATATATTAAAGAGACCATCCCAGCACAATTGATTTATACTGATGATGACGGAAGAATACTAATGGTGGAAATAATGGACAATACGAAAACACTCCTGATTGCAATCTATGCCTCGAATGACAATCAAGAAGAATTTTATAAAAAATTACATATGAAAATAATTGAACTGGACTATGCTAATTTAGTTATGATGGGAGATTTTAATGGAATTGTAGATAATAAACTGAATTATACAGCACAGAAAACAATAAAGCAAAACAGAAAGACTCTCCCTAAATCTTTTTTTTAATATGGTAGATGAAATAAACTTAAAAGATACATGGAGAGAAGGAAATGCTAAAACTAAACAATACACCTTCTACTCAAATAGACATTTATCATGGTCCAGAATAGATATGATATGAATATCAACAGAATTGTTAACTAATATTCAAGAAATAAATACTGAAACAAGTACTTGGGCAGATCACAATCCAATGACAATTAAATGGAAAGGACAAAGAAGAAGATCTAGATGGACATTAAATAATACTATTTTAAAGGAAAAAGACTTCACACAGTGGATGGAGAAAGAACTGGCTTTTTTCTTTAGAGAAAACACAAAAAAAGATACATCAATCCAGAATGTATGGGATACAATGAAGGCATATGCCAGAGGCTTGATAATAGACTATGCAAGGAAAAGAAATACCATGAAAAGATTAGCCTCTAAGGTATTAGAGGATGAGTATAAAGGACTTGAAAAGAGCTACAGAAAATGCCACAGAAAAAGGACATTAAGTTAAAAATGGATATAACCAAACATAAAATGGCTCTAATAGAAAAAGAAGAATTAGCACAGAAAATTAGAGGTGCTAAACAGAACTACTTTGAAGATGCAAATAAACCAGATAGATGGTTAGCATATAAATTGAGAAGGGAGAAAGAATCAAGGAAAATATTGCAATTAATAGATGACCAAGGCCAAGTTTGCTATGGTAGTAAAGAGAAGAAGGAAATCATTCGAGACTATTATGGGAAACTATACACACAAGAGAATATTGATGAGGAAAGAGTTAAACAGTATTTACAGAATGCTAATTTACCCCAGATACCTAAAGAGGTTGAAACAATGTTAGAAAGCAATATAACGATGATGGAGTTAACTGAAGCATTCAAGAAGCAAAATAATGGAAAGGCACCACGCCCAGATGGACTTCCGGCAGAATTTTACAAAGCAGATTAATTCTATAACCAGACCTGTGGCAGTGAAGAAAAACTAGAAGAGAGGGAAGTAAGAGAAGAAAGAGACTCAGAAGAGAAGGAATCACAACCCAGAGAGAGGGGAAATGGGAAAGGGGAAGGAACAGATAATAAAGAGAGAAGATTTAAAGAACTGAGAGAAATCAGAGCTACAAGAAGTATAAGACCTAGATAAAGGTGGAGAAATGCAGGAAGAAAAGATTTTATCACTGAACTTTAATGCTTTAAATTCCCCCCTAAAAAGGATATTTTAAAAACAAACTTAATAGACTGAATTTGGATATAATAGCGATACAAGAGGTCCACATAAAGGAGCAGCATAAACAGCTACTGGACCACCCCAAATTGAGGAATATGTTTACAACATTATCACAACACAAGAAAAGAGGGGTAGTGTTATACATTAAGGAGACGATCCCGACTAAACAAATTTATAAAGATGACAAGAATTTTGATTGTGGAAGCAACATTAAATCAAAAACAGGATGTACTAGTAGGAATGTGTGCCCCGAATGGGGGTCAAGAACAATTTTACAGAAAGCTACACAATATCATTCGAGAGACAGAATGTGATAATATTTGTATTTTGGGAAATTTTAACACAATAACTGATAAAAAACTGGATTATAAAAGCAACAAAGTAAAGAAAGGAATCAGAAGAATACTACCTAAAACCTTTTTTAAAATGGTAGATGAGTTGAGTGTTCAGGATATCTGGAGAGAGAGAAATCAGGGGAAAAAATCAGTATACATATTACTTGAGTAGTCACAAATCATGGTCTAGAATTGACTTGGTTTGGATGTCGACAGAATTACATTGGGAAGAAGTAAAAATAGATATAAACCCCTGGGCAGACCACAATCATGTGAGAGTTAGTTGGAAAGGATGAAAGAAAACTGTCAGATGGACTCTAAAAAGATTTATTTTAAAACATGAAAAATTTAGATTGAAAATGGAGGAACAAATGTGTCTCTTCTTCCAGGAAAATAAGAAAGATGATATAACTTTACAAAATTTGTTTTTCATGAGATAGCAGAAACCGTACCATGAGTAATGGTCCATTATACTCAAAACATAACAAGCACCTCCCAAACTAGCTTTCTTAGGACCAATTATGTCAGCAAACACAACCTCTAAAGGTTCTTTGGTGTTAAAACCATTCAGTCTGTTTGCTGGAGTAACCTTGCTTTTCTCTTGGCTCCAGGCATGACAGTTTAAGTACTTGTTACAGGGTTTTAATTTTACTCCCTCGATAATTCAACAGTTTGCTTCAGCATTTTGAAATTAATGTGCCCAGACGTCTATGTAGTAAATGTATACATTCATCATGTGGCTTAACATTGTTATAAACCGAGTTAGCCATCTTCAACTGGTCATCATGTATCACATATAAATCATTCTCTAAAGTAACAATAAAACTTTTACCCTCTTTCTCTATTATACAGTTATCTCCCCTAAAAGTTACTACATAACCAATATTAACTAAAGCCCTTACTGATAGCAAATTAAATTTCAGTTTAGATACATATAACATGGAATCAATTATTAACCAATCCATTCATCCTCCACTTAGAGACAAACAACCTACTCTCCAATAAACAATTTGGTTTCAGAAAAAAACTATCCTGTAATCTGCAACTCTTACACTGCAAAAACATATGGACGACACAACTCGACCAGGGCAAAGCAATAGACGCAATCTACATAGACTTCTGTAAAGCCTTTGATTCAGTGGTACACGACAAACTACTCCTAAAAATAAAATCCTATGGTATCTCTGGACAACTGAATAACTGGATAGAAGCATTCCTGTCAAACAGACAACAAATGGTCAAAATCGGAGCGCCCTATCAAATCCAGTACCTGTCAATAGTGGTGTCCCCCAGGGCAGTGTTCTAGGACCAACTCTCTTCATACTCTACATAAACGACCTCTGTGATCATATTAAGAGCAATTGCGTTCTCTTCGCTGATGATGTAAAGCTGTTCAATACCACAGACAATACTGCTACCCTACAAAAAGATCTTGACTATGTATCTGAATGGTCAAACAAATGGCAACTTCAAATCTCAACAAATAAATGCTCTGTCTTACATATTGGCAAAAATCAGAAAATAAAATACAAGCTGAATAGTCAAGATCTTGTTGATGACCCAAGCTCTGTAAAGGACCTTGGAATACTCACCTCTAATGATCTAAGTGCTAGAGCCCACTGCAACTACATAGCCAAAAAGGCATTAAGAGTTGATAACCTAATCCTCACGTAGTTTTTCTCTGGTAATATCACACTACTAACCAGAGCATACAAAACATTTGCTAGACCAATACTCAAATACAGTTCATCAGTCTGGAACCCTCATTACGTATCTGATATTAGCACAATTGAGAAAGTCCAGAAATATTTCACAAGAAGAGTTCTCCACTCTTCTACTCATTGTAGAATACCTTATGCCACCAGACTTGAAATTCTAAAACTAGAAAACCTTGAATTACGCCGTCTTCGGTCTGACTTAAGCATGGTATATAAAATCATACATTGCAATGTCCTACCTGTCAATGAATACTTCAGCTTCAACCATAACAACACAAGAGCACACAATAGATACAAACTCAAAGTAAACCGCACCAAACTTGATTGCAGGAAATATGACTTCAGCAATAGAGTGGTCAATGTCTGGAATACTCTACCCGACTCTGTAGTCTCTTCCCCAAACCCCAAAAACTTTAACCTTATACTGTCTACTATTGACCTCACCCCTTTCCTAAGAGGTCTGTAGGGGCGTGCATAAGCGCACCATCGTGCCTACCGTCCCTGTCCTATTGTTTCTCTTATTCTTTTATTTTTCTTATATGTACCCATTTCATGTATTCACAACTATGTATACACTTATACTTATTATCTTGTAAACAATTGGCAAATCAAATAAATAAATAAAATAAAATTAAAATAAATAAATAAATAAATAAATAAATAAAACATAGTTAAATGTTCGTTTATACAAGAACACTATGCAGTACCTTCACCAGATGCATTAAATCTTCATTTGCCAATGATACATGTTGCTTACTCGTGGACATCTTTACAAACCTCTCTCTACCTTTAGTAATGCATTGCCATGCTCCACTATCAATAACCCACAAATCATGGTTTACAGTTGAATTGCTAGAAATAGCTAAACTAACATTCTTCTTAGCCTTCTGGTGATTACCAGTATTCTGTCATTTTCCCTTCTTACAGAATCTACCTATATGTCCCCTAGCCCCACAAGAAAAACGTTTCCTAACAGTATAGGCAGTTGAACACAAATCCTCTTCTTGTGGTTGTTCCTTTCTCAGTTGGTCCCTATCCAGCCGTCTTCTTGCCTCTTCTAACAACCTTCCGGTTATGTCAGTCAATGTCAGTTTATCTCTGGGCAGGACTTCCAGTGAAGATATGAACTCATCATAACTTTCATGCAATGAAGAAAGAATGATATAAACTTGATGCAGCTCTGAAAATATCAGTTCCTTTTCATGTAGCTCTTGAAAAGTTCTTTTCATAAAGATATTTAAAAAGAGTTTTATATATATAACTATACAGTTAGATATATTGATTTTTTACTTAGACATTTACCTTGCAAACATAGAGTATAATTGGGAATTCTGCTAATTGAACATAGGGTGATTATTTTATTTTCTTCTTTCCCTTCTATTGGATACAATAACCGGAATGCTTTCTGGAAATTATTAAGTATAAAACTAATTGGTATTTAAACCCAGATATATTATAATATATATACTCTAGATTTAGACTTAAGCTATAATTAATTAAGCAGAGTTTAGTGTAATTACTTAATTACTTTTACTTAATTTATTTTATAAATGGTTAATCAAGATAAATAATTAATCCTGTATATTTATTTAATGATTGAAAGTTCTAGGTAATTTATACTTACAGTACAGTTAATAGTTTAATTAAATTCTTCTCTTTATATTTTGTATTTATATTAATATAGAATTTAGATTATCTGATGTTTATCATAATACTTATGTGCATAATACTTCATAATGTAAACTGTAAATTATACTTATATTGATGCATATATAGTTATATATCTAAAAAGAATTTTATATTGATATCTATACAGTTAGATATATTGATTTCTTATCTGGATATTTATCTTGCAAATATAGAATAGAATTGTGATTAGTGAGACTTTAAATAAGAACATAACGTTATAAAAGCTCTTAACAAGTACCATACCTCATTAACAGTTAAATCTTAAGAAAAATTATTTTAAATTGTTTAATGCCAATTTGGGATAATGTTTATAACATTCTTAATAATCAGAGCGAGATATTAGAAGAAATGTCTACTATAACTACCACAATGAGCAAAACAGGAAAGAAGATTACATCAATTCCAACACCCTCAGCAAAAACAGATTCACCGAGGATACAAAAAAACAATAGAAGAAATGCTAATGGCAGAGAAACAAAACATCACTTTGAATGTTAACATTCAAAGCTTGTTACTTACACTACAAGAATCAATGGCCAAACTTCAAGAAATAATGGTAAAGAATCACTCAGAAACAAGAGATGATATTAATGAACTGAAGGAGGAAATGGGAAAGTTAAAAACAGTAATGAGATCAGATATGTCTAAAGTTGATGAAAAGGTAGGGTCAATTCAACAAGCATTGGAAAGAAATGAACACACAATAAAGGAAGTAGAGAAAAGAATGGAACAAACAGCGAAAAAGCTAAATGGTAGACCAAAAAATAAAAACAGTGAGTAAAGAGATGGAGGACTCCCTGATCTATATCGAAATGGACAAAGCTGCGTCGTACCTTAGATTTCAAAATATAGTGGAAACTAAAAACGAGGACCTAGAGCTAGTGATGGCAGAAATTTTAGCCAAAGTTCTATATAGAGACAAGGAGGAAATGCTAAGGGAATGGATGATGTATACAGGGTCAGCACGAGTTACACAAGGAGAAACAAACTTCCAAAAGAGGTCCATATTCGATTCATGAGGAGGAAAGTTAGGGACATCACTATAAGATATCTAGAGAAGAAGCTATAGTAAGGCTATATACAAAGGAAAGGAGATCCAGATCCTCAAACACATCCCTAGAAGAGTAAGGGAGCAGAGAAGGGATTACAAATTTTTGGCTACACAGTTAAATAAGCAAGACATTCTATTTTGGTTGATCCCAGAAGGAATGTTGGTTTCTTGGGAAGAAAAGAAGATTAAAATAGATACTCTAGAAAAGGCACAAGAATTGTATGAGCAACTAGCGGGCTCAGAAGATCAAAGTAGCAAAAAAAGATCTAGACCCAAATTCTCAAGAACACGACCAATCAAAAAATAAAGAAGAAAAACAAGAAGTAAGAAAAACTAACCAGCAACAACAAGAAAGAGAAGACCTTAAATCAATGAACATAACACAAAGGGAAATAAGAATGATCAGGAGACAAAGAATCAGACATAATTAGAACTATGGAAAAAGAGATGAAATTCTTATCCATTAACATAAATGGCTTAAACTCAAAGACAAAAAGACAAAGGATTCTGGCAAAGTTGATAAAACAAAATGCAGATATTATTTGTTTACAGGAGACACACATTTTAAAAACAGATGAAAAATATCTAGATTGCCCCAAATCTGGGACAGTGTTTACGGCTTCTGCAGATAATGAAAAAAAAAGAATGAAGTAGCAGTTTACATTAAAGAAGAGATAAAGGCAAATTTAATATTTGAAGATCCCAAAGGAAGAGTTCTGGCAATAGAAATACAGATAAACTTTTAAAAAATTCTATTGGTGGTAATTTACGCCCCTAATGACAATCAAAAAGAATGTTATAAAGCTCTATATGATAAAATCATTGAACTGGAAAGGAGAAATATCTGTATCATAGGTGATTATAATGCTATAGCAGATTATCATAAAGACTATAATAGGGGGAACAAGAAGGGAAGGAAAAAGAAAAGAGAACTACCCAAAATATGTGAATGATTAAAGAATTAAATTTAATAGACATATGGAGAAAACTAAATCCAGAAAAGAGACAATTTACCTTCTATTCAAATCCCCACCAGTCATGGTCGCGTATTGACATGGCATGGATGAGTATAAAATAATTGAACTGGACTATGTTAATATTTGTATGATGGGAGATTTTAATGGAATAATTAATGACTGGTTGGACTATAAAACACAGAAAACAACAAAGAAAGTTAGAAAGATACTACCAAAATCCTTCCTTCAAATAACAGAAGAATTTAATTTAAAAGATGCATGGAGAGAGAGAAATGCGGAAAGTGAGCAATATACTTTTTATTCAAACAGGCACACATCCTGGTCTAGAATAGATATGACATGGATGTCAGCAGAATTATTGACTAATGTATGACAGATTGAAATAGAAACAAGCACTTGGGCAGATCATAATCCAGTGTCAGTTATTTGGAAAGGACACAAGAGGAGATCTAGATGGACTTTAAATAATATGATACTGAAAGAAAAAGACTTTAAACAGAAAATAGAGAAAGAACTTGTTTTCTTCTTCAAAGAAAATAGAAAAGAGGATACATCTTTACAGAATCTCTGAGGCATGATGAAGACCTACACAAGAGGCTTGATAATAGATTATACTAGGAGAAGAAACAGAAAACAGAAAAAGACATTTCAGACATTAGAGGATGATTATAAAAGACTGGAAAAAGATTTACAGATGTCCCCACAAAAAAAAGACATTAAAAATAAAATGGATATAATTAAACATAAAATGGGACTAACAGAAATAGAGGAATTAGCACAAAAAATTAAAAAAGGCTAAACAGAATTTCTTTGAAGATGCAAATAAACCAGGCAGATGGCTAGCTTATAAACTGAGAAAGAAAAGAGAAGCAAGAAGAATTAGTCAATTGATAAATAAAGAAGGACAGGTTTGCTATGGAAATGAGGAGAAGAAAAAAATTATACAAGACTACTACGGAAAACTGTACTTTCAAGAGAATATTCAAGAAGAAAAAGTTAAGCAATATCTTCAGAAAGTGAACCTACCTCAGATACCCAAAAACATTGAAACAATGTTAGAAAGTAGTATAACAATGATGGAATTAACAGAAGCCTTAAAAAACAGAATGCTGGGAAAGCACCAGGTCCAGATGGTTTACCAATGGAATTTTACAAGACTTTTCAGGAAATATCAAATTTTCATCTTTTAGAAGTTATAAATGAAGTTATGCTAAAGAAAAGAATACCAAAAACATGGTCAGAAGCATGTATTACACTTATACCAAAGGAAGGTACAGACCTGCAGCAAGTTAAAAATTATAGACCTATATCTCTATTGAACTCAGACTATAAAATATTTGCTTCAATTTTGGCAGAAAGACTAAAAAGAAATAATTTTATTCATACTGATCAAAATGGATTTCTGCTAAAGAGACAAATCAAAGACAATGTGAGAATCATTTTGGATACTCTGGAATATTATGAAGCACACTCTGAGAAGCAAATGGCCTTGATGTTTCTAGATGCTCAAAAGGCCTTTGACAATGTGAGTTGTTGATTTATTTTATTGCAATTGATACAAATGGGCTTTGGAAAGAAATTTATCCAAGCCATTGAAACAATATACCATGAACAAACTGCAAAGGTGATGGTGAATGGAGAATTAACAGAATCCATAGATATAAGAAAAGGGACAAGGCAAGGCTGTCCATTGTCACCTCTGCTGCTTGTGTTAACATTGGAAGTGTTGAACAGGAATATCAGAGAAAAAGAAATAAAAGGAATGAAAATTAAAAAGGAGTATAAATTTCAAGCTTTTGCAGATGACCTGGTATTTATATTAGAAGACCCATTGGAAACAGCACCCAAATTAATAGAAAAAAATAGAAGAATATGGAAAAATAGCAGGTTTGAGAATAAACAAAGACAAAACAAAGATACCCTGTTTCTCCAACAATACGGCCTCCCCCAATAGGAAGTCCCAGCATGTTTTATAGGCATGAAATGAAATTAAGCCCCTCCCCCAAATTAAGGCCTATATTAAAACATGCGAAATGGGGGAATGGTGGGGGGCTTGCCATTAGGAAGTACTTTTGTTGCACACCCGGATATGGTGCTGCCTGCATTGACCCCGATACGAAGTGCCCCACCAACGCCGAGGTCAACATCCAAGCCTGTCGCTGCCCGCCCACCCAAAGATGCAAGGGGGATTAAGTCACCCCGAAAAGACGGCCTAGCCATTTTTTCGGGCTCAAAAAAAAAAAAAAAATAAGACCCGGCCTTATTATATGAGAAACACGGTATTAACAAAGAATATGTTAGCAAGACAAAAGAAAGAGTTGGAAGAAATTTTAAAAATACAGGTCACAAACAAGGTTAAATATTTAGGGATACATATTACACCAAGATGTAGTATGCTGAAGGAAGATAACTATGTTAAACTCAAACAGCAGATTGTGACAGATTTGATGAAATGGGAAAAATTGCAACTATCATCGATTGGGAGAATATCCACAATTAAGATGAATATATTGGCTAGAGTTTTATATTTATTCCAGACAATTCCTATTCGATTAGGGAAAGAGTTTTCTGAAGATTTAAATAGAATTGTGTTGAAATATATTTGGCAGGGTAAAAAAGCAAGAATAAAATTAAAACTGTTACAAGATGCAAGAATAAGAGGAGGGTTTGCCTTGCCCAATTGAGAGCTATATTACCAGGCGACAAGTTTGATGTGGGTAAAGGAATGGATAACACTAAGGAACAGTAAATTATTAACTTTAGAAGGCCATGACTTGCTGCTGGGATGGCATGCCTTTCTCTGGTATAAGGGAACTAAACACAGAGGTATTTTAAAAGACATTATATTTGTGAGGCATTGTTTTTGAACTGGGAGAAGATAAAAAGACAATATTACTTAAAAATTCCAACATGGATATCAACTATTGAAGCTTTTTCTTATCCAATAATATATAAAAAGGAACAAACAGTTAGATATGGGTAGATATTGAATGAAAAGGGCAAACTTAAATCTATGCAAGCATTGGAAGAACAAGGTGTAAAAATGAATTGGTTTTCATATTTGCAACTACAATCTAGGTTTAATAAAGACTCTAAGGCAGAAGGTATTTATGATAAGTTGGCTGATTTAGATAAAATTTTGATGGGTACTGATGAAAAGGTAATTTAAAAACTTTATGGACATCTATTGGAATTTAATTTGGAGGAGGAACAAGTTAAAGAAACGATGATTGCTTGGGGGAATTTTTTTGGATATGGGATTGATTTAGAAAAATGGCAAAAATTGTGGTCTCAAAATTATAAAATGACAATGTCAACTGCATATAAAGAAAATGTGTATAAGATGTTTTACAGGTGGCACATACCCCCGACGAGACTTGCGAGAATGTTTAAGAATAAATTGGATAAATGCTGGAAATGTCATCAGATACCTGGTTCATATTACCATATGTAGTAGACATGTTCAGACGCAAAGAAATATTGGACTAAAATCCACACATGGTTGGAAAAAATGATAAAACAACATATAGATTTTAAACCAGAGATCTTTTTATTGGGAGTCTACCGGACATATACAATAAAGAACTGAAATATTTGATTGTAAATGTTTTAACAGCGGCTAGAATTGTATTTGTGAAGAACTGGAAAAATGACAAAATACCTATGTAGGAGGAAGTTATCAAAAAAATTATGGACTGTGCTGAAATGAGTAAACTGACATTTGAAATTAGAGAACAAGAAGACAAGCAATTTTATATGATATGGGATTTGTTTTATCAATGGTTGGATAAAAAGGCATCGTAATGTAATAGACTAGATAATTTTATGATAGAAATTTAATAGATTGATATAAAACATAATATAGATATATATAACCACTGGTTGAAAGTATAACATAAATTTTAAAATAAAACTTAGAACATCTCGTATAAAATGATGAAATAAATAGTTTAGTCATGGATGATTAATAACTGATAAATATATAAGCATATGTTAGTTCGACAATATAAGACTGATATAACTTGTGAGTAAATGACTACAAAAGGATAGCACAAAAGATATGTAACCAACTGACACACTGTATGTATATAAAATGGAAGATGGTTTTATGTTTTTATGTTTTGTATGTATATGGTTGTTTTAAAAATAATTTTTTTAAAAAAAAATATCAATCTTCCTATCTAGTATAAACACACACACACACACACACACACACATATATCATATTCTGCATTATATTTTCTCTATAGATCATCTATACATCACAAAATGCTATTTTCAATATATTCTTATACATCCCAACACATTGCCTTGCAGAATCCCCTTCCTTATTCCTTATTTTTTCACCCATTATCTCTCACTCTTTGAACAGTATACCTTCTTTTCTTCCTTTTTAATTTCCTGTTCCTCTTTATTTTCTGGTCCTTTTTCTTAATTCCCTTTTTCCCATTCTTATTCCCCCTCCTTTCCTCATTCAAGTTATTAAACTTTTCTCTCCCCCTCTTTTGATTTTTCTTTTGCACTTCCTTTTTCTGCTTTTTCCTTCTCTTTTTAACCATTTTTTGAACCATTCTCCCTTTTATCATCCCATCAGACCACAAATTTTTAATTCTAATTCCTTTCCCCCCCCTACTTAAGTAATTGTTGTTCATTTTGACCTTCTGAGTTGGCTTCTTCTTTATAAAACTCCCCCCCCCTTCTGGTTTATTAAGTTTTTGTGTATGCTGAGTCACCATTTCTAATTTCTGTAATACATAATTACACATTTATTTCAAGTTTGATTTTTATCATGTCCCTTGTATCTTGCATATCCAATCTTATATCTTGTGAGTCCAGTCTTATATCAACAAGTAGCTCCTCTATTATATCTTCTCCTTTTTTCTTTTTTCTTTTCTCTTCCTTAATAGCTGAAATCCTCTTCTTTCAATCCCAGAGCCCAGTATATTATTTCAGCCATTATGTTTTGAATTTATTTTCAACAATTCATACTCTTGAGTCTTTATTCTGAATCCTCTAATTGGCCTCTCAACTGTTTCCCAAATTACTGGCAATAGTAAAGTTCCTTTTATTTTCTTTCAAGTTCCAAAATCCAAAGTCTCAAAAAGACCAGACACTCATTTTAAAACATACTAAAGTTTTCCTGTACCATCAGGTGGCAATCTTGAGTCTTTTTCTTTTTAACTTTCTTTGTTGAATATGGAAGTACTGGAAGAGTATGGGGAAATAGCAGAATAAAAATAAGTAAGGATAAAACTAAAATGATAGTCAAAAATATGTCAAATAAACAGAAAGATGATTTGGTTAAGGGAATAAATATTCAAATAGTGAAGAAAGTAAAGTACTTAGGAATACAGTTAAGAGCAAGGTGTATAATAATTAAGGAGGATAATTATAATAATTTAAGTAATCAAATAAAGGCAGACCTGGAGACATGAAAAACTTGAAACTCTCCTTTATGGGCAGAATTGTGGCAATAAAAATGAATATATTACCCAAAATACTTTTTCTATTCCAAAACATACCTATAAAATTAGGAAAAAATATTTTGGAAACTTGAATAAAATAATATTGAAATTCATTTGGCAAGGGAAGAAACCAAGAATTAAACTAAAACTACTGCAAGAATCTAAAGAAAGAGGAGGGTTCGGTCTGCCTGATTGGGAATTGCATCACTAAGCTACCACACTCACTTGGGTGGGAGAATGGATACATTTAAGGAACAGGAGGCTATTAACGTTGGAGGGTCATGATATGCAATTAGTATGGCATGCATTTTTGTGGGATGGAAGACATATGGCTCACCAGTATTTCCAAAGGCATCATATAAGACAAGCTCTACTGGGGGTATGGACAAAAGTTAAAAAAAAACAGAATTATATGCAAACTTTCCAGCATGGCTCTCCAACATTACAAATGTTGGTACATCCACAAATTTCATTAATTTGGGGGAAATTGTTTCATATAAAGATATACTAAATGAAAAGGGGAATTAAAATCTATACAAAAATTAAAAGAAGAGGGGGTAGAATTGGAGTGGTGGACATACCTATAAATTCAATCACATGAAAGATAGGAAGAATGGGGTATTAAGAGAGAATTAATGATACTAGATAAAATTCTATTAGAAACGGATGAAAAATTGATAAAGACCTATTGGGATACAAAATGGAGGAAGAACAAGTTAAAGAAACAATGGTAGTGTGGGCCAAAATTTTTGGCTATAATATTGAATTGGATTGGCAAGCTTTATGGGAAAGAAACAGGAAATTAACTTTAGCCACATCATATAAAGAAAATTTATATAAAATGTTTTATAGGTGGCATCCTCCTCCAGCAAGCTTGGCAAAAATGCTTAGGAATTTATCACTGCAGTGTTGGAAATGTAATGTATTATCATATGTGGTGGTCATGCACAAAGGCAAAGGAATTTTGGTGGCAGATAAAGACATGGTTGGAATAAATGCTTGGCCTAAATTTAGAATTCAAACCAGAATTATTCCTATTAGGAATTATAAAAGAGAGACTTAGCAAAGGGTTGATATATTTAATACTGTATGTCATAATAGCTGCAAGATTGGTTTATGCCCAAAATTGAAAAAATGGAGATATTCCCTCTGGAAGAGAGACAATAAAGAAAATACTGGTCTGTGCAGAGATGGACAGACTGATGTTAAAACTTAAAAATAAAGGAGAGACAGAATATTATGAAGTTTGGAATAAAATGTACCAATGGTTGGATCTGAGGAAAAGGAGTCGGAACAGAAAATATTGATGAATTGTAGAATTGATATTGGATGATATTTATGTAAATACAACAGAGTATAGTGGATAAAATGGTTGTATAGAAATATCAAATCATGATGTTTATGTTATGAATATACAGGAAATGTTAATAGTATAACTTTAGTAATGTATGATAAGTACAAGGTTATTCATTCTATGTAATGGTATGTATGGCAAAGAAAATGCCAGAAAAGTCGCACTATGTCCAATATTTTAATATTTACTTAATAAAATTTATAAAAAAAAGAAAAAGAAAAAAAAAGGTGACAATCAGGCCAGAAATGTATTAACAAGAGAGATCAGAGCAGCAAAAAGAAGCTATTCTGAAAAGTTAAGGAATCAGTTCTCAATGTAGAAAACCTCCTTCCCAGGCAGAAGCAAATCAACAACTAGCAGACCTGAATGTGTTTTACTGCAGGTTTGAAAGGAAACTACAGCCACCTATCTCCACAACCCCCATCTCAAACACACCAACAACAGCCAAGCCTCCTACAATTGACCACATCTCAAACACACCAACAACAGCCAAAGCTCCCACAACTGACCCCAATCCATTGGGTTCACAACCTCTGGTGATCACAGAAAAAATTTCAAGATCTATTTCACAGACAAAAGTCAGGAAAAGCACCAGGGCCAGACAAGATAACTCCTTCCTTAAAAGTCTGTGCTGAGCAATTGGCCCCCATCTTCACCCAAATCTTCCATAAATCACTAGAGATGTGCTATGTTTCTTCTTGCTTCGAATGCTCCATCATCTCAGTGCCAAAGAAGCCCTCCACCAGGGAACTGAATGACTACAGACCAGTTGCTCTAACATCTGTAGTTATGAAAACCTTTAAAAGGCTAGTGCTGTCCCATCTGAAAACCATCACGGATCTGCTGTTAGATCCCATGCAATTTGCCTACCGAGCGAATAGATCAACAGATGATGCTGTTAATATGGCTCTGCACTACATCCTACAACTCCTTGAATCTCCAAATACTTATGTGAGGGTCCTCTTTGTTTTTTTTTTTTAAAACAAGTTTTATTAAAAGTTTCAACAACAAACAAATCATTACATATTAAATCTTTCCCTGTCTTTCTACAATAATTTCCCCAATATTCTCATAAAACACAAACACAAACAAACATAAAAAAAATCTTTTAGTAAAGTACCTTGGCCCCAGTTACCTCTCTTTGCATGGGCTAGAATAATAGCGCATATCACTCTTCACAATTCTATCTTATTTAATCCATCTTAATTAAATCATTAAATTTGTATCTTTTGCCCATTCATTATCCCTCTATCTCTTCTTATAATAAAAAGAATTTCTCCTGAAATCACTGATCAGAGTATGATGCCTTTCTATCCTCCCCCTAAGTTAGTAAAATTAACATTCAACATAACAAATACCCAATTTAGTTCTGCTTGGTACATTCTATCCACCAAAAATGTTTAAATACATTGTATCCTCCTTTCCTTCGATATTTTATTACATTTTAAAAATCAATCATTATTAAAAACTTCAACATTTTAATTTCTTATTAAATCTTAAACCATTCTAATTTACTATTTCAAATATAAATGTTACAATACCATCTTCTGTACCTTAGCAGAATCTTTCTTACAGAAATTTATATTTCATCCTTTGTCTCTAAAAAAAATCCCTCTTCTCCCATCCAATTTTAAAGCTTTAAGGCTTTTCTCCGCCTTTCCCCTTTCTTTCTTCCCCCACCAAATCTTCCTACCCCCCCTTCTTCTTCTAACCTCTGCCTTGCTGGGATCCCTTCTCTGTTGTGTTCCCTTTTTCTCTTGTTTGTTATCATTATATTTACTTTGCATCATATTTTTCTCTTTCTCAAATGTTTTTTAGATCTTAAGTCCTTCATTTTCCTTGCTCTCTTCCTTCCTTCTTCCTTAGATAAGTTTTGGGATTCAATGAAGATGGCGTCTTCGTCTCTTCCTTGTTGTTCTTCTTCCGTTTCCATCTGTTCCATTGTCTGTTGGTAATTGACCAGCGCCATTTCTAGAAATAAAAAAGCTTTTTCCATGCCATCTTTGCAGGCTGCTTTTGTTTGCTCATATTCATCCCTCAGGTCTTCAAAAAGGAAAGCCATTATAAATAAATCTTTTCTTTTCTTTATTCCTCTTTCTTCTTACACCAACCAAATATTCCGAGAGAAAGGCAAAACAATCCCAAAATCCACAATCCTCAATAAATCCAAGCAAGCCAAAATTCCCCCTTCCTCTTCCAGGGGTGGTATCAAACAAATAAAAAAAAAGAGTCCAAATCTATATTTTAAAGCCTTATTAAGATTATATTTCTGTCCTCAAGTCTTCAAGGCATCTCCTCCAACAAGATCCAAATTTATATATTTTCTTTATCCTCTCCCTTCCGGCTTAATTCCGTCGGGAGGGAGAGTAAACTTTCCCTTCAGCACCTCAAAATAGCCGCTTTTTTTTTTCTCTTGTGGAAGAAATCATCAGAAAACCATCTTTTCCAGGAATTAAATTAGATAAATCTCAAAGCCCTGGGTCGACCAAGAAGAACTTTCACTTTCAATAACTTTCTCTTCTTCCTCCTGCGCATACTTGCCCGGCTGTCAACTTCTTTGTGGCGGCCATTGCGGACCGCCGCTGCACCGTCCTGGTAAAAGGGGTTCTGCCGGCCAGGAGGGGGTCTGCAACACCCCAAACCCTTCCTCCGGATCCCCCTTACCTTCAGCTACCCTGCAGGGCAGCCTTGCTCCGCACCCGTCCGGGTCGGAGCCCCAAAACGGCTAGCGCGGCAGGATCGCGCAGCTTCGCGAATCCCTACCGCTCGCGAAGCCGACAAACCGGAAACTCGAGGGTCCTCTTTGTAGACTTGAGTTCAGTATTCAATACCGTCATTCCAGACATTCTTCTAACTAAACTAAACCAGCTAGTGGTACCTGAACACACATGTAAGTGGATCATAAGCTTCCTAACAGACCAGAATCAGCAGGTAAAGCTAGGCAGAATCACTCTGATACCTGTACAATTAGCCCAGCCCCCCCCCAAGGCTCTGTGCTTTGTCTACTTCTCTTCTCCAATGACTTTATCTCAAATGACTGCATCTCAAATGATCCATCTGTTAAAATACTGAAGTTTGCAGATGATACAACAGTGATTGTTCTCATTCAAGACAATGACAAATCTGCATACAGACAGGAGGTTGAACAACTTGCCTTGTGGTGTGACTGGAACAATCTGGAACTGAACCATAGAAATGGTGGTAGACTTTAAAAGAAACCATAGAAATGGTGGTAGACTTTACAGGCATGATATTCCCCTCTGAAAAAAAAAAAACGGGCCGGCCAAAAGAGACCCCCACCGCGTGCCAAGAAATCGCTGCCCAGCTCCCTTTTCCTGCTGCTCAGCGGCCTCCGCTCGCACCGCCCACCCGCCCGGGCTCCGCTCGCACCACCCACCCACCCGGGCTCTGCTCAGGTATCCGGCTGGGGCTGTCAGGAGTTGCTATCGCCGGCGTGGCTCCGCGCGGCTCCAGTCCCACGTTGCCTCAGGAAGGGAAAGGCAAAACCAGGAGCCACTGCTGCCGTTGCAAAGCGCCACCGCGGCTCTTCCTTTTTGCCTTTCCCTTCCTGAGGCAACGTGGGACTGAGCCACGCAGAGCCGCGCCAGCGGTAGCAACTCCTGACTGGGCCTCCGAGGGAGGGGAAGGAGGAGAAGAAGGGGGAAAGGGGGGCGATTCCCAAAAAATCGGAATTCCGATTTTAATCGGAAGAATATCATGTCTGACTTTAGGAGAAACCGTAGAATGGTGGTAGGCTTTAGGAGAAACCCTCCCATACTACCACCTCTTACAATACCAGACAACACAGTATCAACAGTAGAGATCTTCAAATTTCTAGGTTCCATCATATCACAAGACCTAAAATGGATACCTAACATCAAAAACATCATCAAAAAAGCATGTTCTTTCTGCACCAACTCAGAAAGCTGCTGATACAGTTCTACAGGGGAATTATTGAGTATATCATCTGCACCTCTATAACTTCTATAACTGTCTGGTTTTGTTCTGCAACCCAACAAGACAGAGAGTAATTAGGACTGCAGAAAAAACAATTACTACCAACCTGCCTTCCACTGAAGACCTGTATACTTCACGAGTCAAAAAGAGGGAAACATTATGTAAAAATATTTACAGACTCCTCACATCCTGGACATAAACTCTTTCAACTCCTACCCTCAAAACAATGCTATAGAGCATTGCATACCAGAACAACTAGACACAAGAACAGTTTTTCCCCGAACGCCATCACTCTGCTAAACAAATAATTTCCTCAACACTGTCAAACTATTTACTAAGTCTGCATTACTATTACTATAGCTACTAATCCTCCAATCCTTCCTTTCATCTATCTCCTCCCACTTATGACTGTAACCTGCTGCTTATATCCTAACAATTTTTATTGACTGTTTCCTAGTATGATTTGATTGTACCCTGTGACTATTATTAAGTGTTGTACCTTATGATTCTTGAATCTTGATGAATGTATCTTTTCTTTTATATACACTGAGATCATATGCACCAAGACAAATTCCTTGTGTGTCTTATCACACTTGGCCAATAAAGAATTCTATCTATCTTCTATCTATCTTCTCCCCTTGCATCTCCCCAAGAGGTGAGAATTTTTCAGGCATCTGGGGTGCCAGGCAACGGTTATAAATCATGTAAAAGATTATACAACAGACAATGTAAGAAATAGGATATTTAGGATACATAGAGAGGAAAAGAATTACATGTATCAAATCCAAGCCTCCCCTCTTTCTTCCATCGAAGAATGTTAGATACATGGATCTGACACTGACTCTCCTAAAAACCAAAAGGAAACTTTTGCTCCATCTGGTGCTGCTACCTGGGGTCCTGAGCCCCAGCCACTTACCTGGTCTACCGGGCAGCAGGAAGATTCAGGAAAGATGGAGGAGAAGATGGTGGATGGTGGCCACCGGCAGAGAAGCTGCCAAGAGCCTGCAACTTCCCCCCTCACCCCAGCGGGTGGCAGCTGCTGTGGCAGATGTGGAGCGCTAGTTGGGCACCTGGACCAAAGTCCATGCCAAGTGGCCAACCACCCAGGAGTTTTACTGGGCAGAGGAAGACATTGGTGATCAGGACAGAGCCAGTGGGAGACTGCCATGCTGCCTCAACGAGGGAGAAAGGGACCACAACCCTTGAGTTGAGGTTGACAGGACCTTTGAATCTCAGCAAGTCTGGAGAGTGGAAATATCAGATTGCAGCCCACAGCCAGGTTCTGGAGAAGTTGCCACAGAAGCTCAGCCAGCTAAAACTTGGCATCATGGGGTGGCAGCAACAGTCTGGACAGGCAGTGGCAGTCCTCAGCCAGCCAATATTTATGTTCCCTAGCCCAGAGGCACCAATCTACTCAAAGAGTAGTTCCGATGCCACTCCCGTTGACAAAATCCAGCACACGGCAGTCTCCCCAGGCAGACCTGGTATGCCTCATTGGTGGCCCAACCTGTTAGCCCTCCACCGCCTTCTTCGGCTCAGTGGAGCCATGGGCTGCAGCATAGCCCCCCAATGATGAAGGCCCGCCAGTCCATTGAGACAACCCCAGATGCCCCCAGCAGGGCAAGTGCTGCCCAGATGGGCTTACTACCAAGGTCAGGGCTGGATCCACCCCAACCCACTTCAGAGCCCCTTTAATGAGAGCTCAGACAAGCTGGCCTTCTTCCTGAACCAAGTCTGTATCCATATTGACTGCTATGGGGATATTACCTAACTGACAAAGACATGACCTCTGCCATCACTGAAAATGTGGAGGGTGAAGCAGCAGATTGGGTGACCCAACTCCATGACAAGGGTACTCCAGAGCTCAAGAACATCAATCAGTTCCTACAGGAACTGAGGGTGAGGTTTGAAGACACAGCCCAAGGTCATGAAGTGGAGGTGGAAATCAAAACAATTAGATGAAGGGGTCACCCTGCCAAAGAGTACGTCGCAGAGGCTTGCTGGGAAGCTAAGGTACTGGCCTGAATGCCTCATGATGCACTACTTCAAGGAAGGCCTGCATAAAGAGCAACTCAATGCCTACATCATCTGGGGACTCCCCAAGCACATCCACAACTGATATCAGATGGCAGTTCCACCCATGTCGAGCTCCATCCATACCCAAAAGAGACACCAGAGAAAAAACCCAAGTGGCAGGTTGGCCGGTGGCCCACTTCCAGCAAAGCAGAAAAGCACCCTAGAGGGACCTCAATGATATCAATCAAATGCTTTCAGAACAGCCAACAAGGCCACTGAGCTTCAGAGTGCCTGGCACTGGCTCCTGTCCCCCAACTGAGGACCCCAGCACCAGCAAAACCCAAAAGGCAGTCATGGAAGCCCGCTGAGAAGGGGAAGTTTGCCTGTAAAGCTGTCTAGGTCCCCCTTCCTAACAAAGGAGTGGGGGGAACTCCTCCACAAGAAGCACCACCGCGGGCAGCTGGAGGCAGTAGTGACAAGAGTGAGGACAACCTGATGGTAAGTAGAGTCATCGATCTGTTCACTATCAAATCAAGGCTATGGTGCCCAGGACAGGAGCTCAAGGAGAAATAGAGGCCACCATAGACACAGGCTGCACCTGCTGCCTGATCATCCTCCCCCTCTGCCAGAAGCTAGGCATCCAAACCCCTATCCAGCCCATATGCTTTGAGCAAGTCAATGGGTCACTAATTGGGGGGGGGGTGCCACTCTGATCAGCGAACCAGTGTGATTACAGATGGGCTGCCACTGGGAACTCATCTAGTTCATGGTGGCACCAAAAATGACTGAGACAATCATTTTGGGACTGGACTGGCTATACAAGTGGGATCTGACCATCTCTTGCTAAGACAGCTACTGGAAATTAAAGCTGGCACTAGGTTCCCTCCCACTGCCTAACCCTGTGGGGGGAAAAAAGCCAAGCCGCCAGAAAGTGAAAAAACAGTCACCACAGCGGAGATACCATTGGGGAGCCCACAATCCCCAGAGAGTACCGTTACTTGGTGGAAGTCTTTAGTGAGGAAGAATGCAATGTCCTCCCACAGGCTGCCCCACAGACTGCCATAGAATTCATGCCAGGCAATAACCTACCCAAACCACAGATGTATTCCATGACCCCAAGGGAAATGGCTGAGCTAAGGGAATACATGGATACTAACCTGGCCCGAGGATTTATACAACCTGCAAAATCCAGAGTGGCTACCCAAGTTCTCTTCAAAGAGAAGAAAGATGGGTCAATGAGATTATGTGTTGATTTTAGGGGAATTAACATAGTGTGCATGGAAAATACTTACCCATTGCTCCTCATGAAGGATATGCTAACCCACATAACAAAGGGAAAGATATTCACCAAGCTGGATTTGCAGGAGCTGTACTACAGAGTGTGGATAAAAGAGGGCTACAAATGGATGGCTGCCTTTAACTGCCCCCTAGGCCCGTGATGGTGAACCTATGGCACGTGTGCCACAGGTGGCATGCAGAGCCACTTGTGAGGGCACGCAAGCCCCAGCCAAACTTACTTCACTGCACATGCACGCACCTCCCAGCTAATTTTCGGCCCGTTTGAGGCCTTTTTTGTCCTCCCAGAGGCTTGAGGGAAGCCTCTGCAGCCTATGGAGGCCAAAAAACAGGCCCACTTTGTCACTTCCTGTATTTCTGGAAATACCAGAAGTGACAAAATGGGTCCATTTTTCAGCCTCCAAAGGCTGCAGAGGCTTCCCTTGAGCCTCTGGGAGGCTGAAAAAGGCCTCAAACAGGCCAAAAATCAGCTGGGAAGTACACACATGTGCAGTGCAGGTAAGGGGGCAGTGGGGGGATTGTGCACGCATGCACAGGGGGCGTGGGGACCCCGCACACATTGCCTTCTGGGTGCTGGCACACGAGCTCACGAGCGTGAGGATGTGCGCAATTTTCAGCAAAAATTTTCAGCCCAAAAAGGCTAGCCACCACTGCCCTAGGCAGTTTCCTATTCAAGGTGATCCCTTTGGATTACAGGGAGCCCCCCTGTCCTCATGCAGTTAATAAATGAAGTGCTACATGAACACCTATATAAAGTTCTTGTGTACTTGGACATTCTTTTTTTAATATAGTTTTATACATTTTTAATTAACATATATAAGCACTTTGTGAACAATGTATTGACATTGTCATCTTCACTGAAACCCTAGAAAAGCATGTCAAACTGGTGCGCCAAATCCTGAAAAAACTTGTAGCTAAACTATACGCTAAGTCAAAATGCAAAGTATAAGCATGTATAAGTATAAGTATAAGTATACTCAGTACTTGCTTTGGGCCCCTTTTGCAGCAATTACTGCCTCAATGCAGCGTGGCATGGAAGCTATCAGCCTGTGGCACTGCTGAGGTATTATGGAAGACCAGGATGCTTCAATAGCGGCCTTCAGCTCTTCTGCATTGTTCGGTCTCATGTCTCTCATCTTTCTCTTGGCAATGCCCCATAGATTCTCTATGGGGTTCAGGTCAGGTGAGTTTTCTGGCCAATCAAGCACAGTAATCCCATGGTCACTGAACCAGGTTTTGGTGCTTTTGGCAGTGTGGGCAGGTGCCAAGTCCTGCTTGAAAATGAAGTCAGCATCCCCATAAAGCTTGTCTGCGGAAGGAAGCATGAAGTTCTCCAAAATCTCCTGGTAGAGGGCTGCGTTGACCCTGGACTTAATGAAGCACAGTGGACCAACACCAGCAGATAACATGGCTCCCCAAATCAACAGAGACTGTGGAAACTTCATACTGGACTTCAAGCATCTTGCAGTGTGTGCCTCTTCATTCCTCCTCCGGACTCTGGGTCCTTGGTTTCCAAATGAGATGCAAAAGTTGCTCTCATCAGAAAAGAGGACTTTGGACCACTGAGTATCAGACAAGTTCTGTTTTTCTTTAGCCCAGGTAAGACACTTCTGACATTGTTTGTTGTTCAGGAGCGGCTTGACAAGAGGAATACGGCATTTGAAGCCCATGTCCAGGATCCATCTGTGTGTGGTAGCTCTTGATGCACTGACTCCAGCCTCAGTCCACTCCTTGTGAAAGTCCCCAATACTTTTGAATGGCCTTTTCCTGACACTCCTCTCCAGGCTGCAGTCATCCCTGCTGCTTGTGCACCTTTTTCTTCCACACTTTTCCCGTCCACATAACTTTCTATTAATGTGCTTTGATACAGCACTTTGGGAGCATCCAACTTCTTTTGCAATTACCTTTTGAGGCTTTCCCTCCTTATGGAGGGTGTCAATGATGGTTTTTTGCACAACTGTCAGGTCAGTGGTCTTTCCCATGATTGTGATTCCTACTGAACCAGACTGAGAGACCATTTAAAGGCTCAGGAACCCTTTGCAGGTGTTATGGCTTCATTAGCTGATTAGTGTGGGACACTTTGAGCCTAGAATATTGAACCTTTTCACAATATTCTAATTTTCTGAGATGAGCTGTAAGCCATAATCATCTCAGTTATGACACATCACGGCTTGAACTAACTTGCTTTGCATGTAATGAGTCTATCTCATATATTAGATTCACCTTTTAAGTTGCATTACTGAAATAAATGAACTTTTGCATGATATTCTAATTTTTTGAGTTTCACCTGTATAATGCCTTTCCAAAACAATGCCTACCCAGTTTAAAAATCCAATTTTCTATGTTTTTCTCCCCTTGGTTCCTTTTTTTCAGATCTAGGATTTTTCTCTCTATGGTTGTTCGCGGCTTTTAAGAAATAGTTCTGAGAGTCTCTTTTCCTGTATTTTCTTTCTTTTTTTCTTTTAAAGTTAGGGTCTGAATAAAAAAAGGAATCTTCTCACCCAGTTCCAGTCACTGTTCATCTACACTGCTCCTGCGCATTTCTTTGTTGCCTTGGCTGTCCAAGCTTCATGGCAGCCATGATGGATGCCTCTTCTTGTCATGGATGAGGGAGGAAGCCCTGGGTCAAGCAGTGTTGTGGTTAGCCAGCAGCAGGTGCAAATGGCTGAGGAGAGCGATGACTCTGATGAGGGGCCAAGACCATCAGGGAGTGGACTGCTGCCTTCAGAGATTGTGGGGGCTGACAGCAGTGACGAGGAGGTTCCCAAGGAGCCTGTGCCAAGTGCACATGCATGAAGGATTACTCGGAGGAAAGAACAATTACAGCAGCACAGGCGAATTGGGAGTAAGGCTGCAAGGTAATGGCCCTTCCCTCAAGAGGATAAAAGCCAGGTTTGAAAAAGCATTCTGTGCAGAAAGCAAAGAAGCTCTGAAACTCAACTGGTGGACATCTTAGTTTGTGTTTGGAGAATTCTGTAAATTAGTTCTTATCTCTGGGTTTTTGGCAGCCTTGACAAACAACTTTCTTGTCAGAGCTAATTGGAAAGCAGCCTTTTATCTGTAAAGGAACAGAATTGTGATTAAACCTTAAAAGGTGGGGGCTGCTGCCTTTGTCTGTGTTTGCTCTCTGGGAACCTGGATGGGTCAGAACAGTTTGCTTTCTGCCACAAATGAAACTAATTTTACTGCGAGATGGAACAGCTTCGAGCAGAGAATGCTCTGTTGCAAAAACAGCTGGCCTTGTTATCTAATCAGGTAGGTCAGCTCCAGGCTTTCGCTGCTCCCCCTCCTCCTCCCCCTCCTCAAAGAAGATGCCCGGTTGCTGTGCCGGATAAGTTTGACGGCAACCATTCTATGTTTCCAGCATTTTTGGGACAGTGCCAGCTCTTCATTAGTTTGAGAGCAGAGGACTTCCCCACTGGCTGGGATAAGGTGGGTTTTGTAATTAGCCTGCTCTCTGGATCTGCAGCACACTGGGCCACAGCCTTGCTGGTGCAGGATAGTGCTCTGCTGAATTACTTCCAGGGGTTTTGTGACCATCTGCAGTTGATGTATGAGGACCCCATTAAGACCCAGACTGTTGCTTATCATTTGAAAGACTTGCAGCAGGGACAGCAAGCCTTGCAGGAGTACGTCAGCGAGTTTTGGCTGCTTAGCCAGGATTTGGCCTGGAATGAGGCAGCACTTATGGACATGTTCCAAGATGGGCTGGCAGACGAGTTGCAGGATGAGCTGGCAAGGGTGGATTGTCCTGTGTCCCTCAACGCATTGATTCACCTGTGCCTGAGGATCGATGCCTGCCTGCAGAGGCGGAACTGTTGCTGTGCCTCCCAAGAGCCTCCTGTGGCCCCTGTTGTGCCTGAGACCCCGTTCCCATGGGAGGAGCCCATGGACCAAGGCATCGCCAGACCCCGCTTGTCTGTGATGGAGCACAACAGACGGCATGCCAAGGGGTTGTGTCTATACTGCGGAGAACCTGGACATATGGCTGCTTCGTGACCCAAGAAGCAACAAGGGGTGTCAGTCCCAGTGCCTGCTCCCCAGACCCAGTGAACTGGCCAATAGTTCCCAGGGGATTCTGGCGCATGCTCTGGTGGATTCCCATGCCACCACAAACTTCATGGATGTGGCCTTCATAGAAAAGTATGCAATCCCCCAGTGCTCCTCTGCTTGTTGAGACCATCAATGGCCAGGTGCTTTTGTCTGGGCCTATCAAGGCCGCCACCCAGGCCTTGCACCTAACTATTGGCTTGCATGAGAAGGCAATCTAGTTTTACCTCACTTCTGGATTGCATTTCCCTGTGGTCTTGGGCTTGGCGTGGCTTTCGACTCATGACCCCCAAATGCATTGGTCCCAGAACATGATCACATTCCCGAGCCTGCAGTGCGTGGACCACACCCATCAAATCTGTGCAGGGCAGGTGATGAGTCCACCCAAGGTGTCTGTGCCTTCGGAACTAAAGGACTTTGCAGATGTTTTAGTGAGCAGGAGGTGGACCAATTGCCCCCGCACTGGCCTTATAATTGCTCCATTGATCTGGTGCCCAATGTGCCCCTTCCCATGGGCCGTTTGTATTCCATGTCAGATCCAGAATTGGCCATGTTGCGGGACTTCTTGGACAAAAACCTCGCTCAGGGGTTTATTAGGCCATTGTCATCGCCTTTGTCTGCTCTGGTCCTATTTGTGAAGAAAAAGACAGGCGACTTGTGCCTGTGCTATGACTATTGTCGGTTGAACACCATCACAGTGTGCAATTGGTACTCTCTGCCTTTGATTCCAGAACTGATGGAGCAGCTCCGGGAGGCTACCATGTTCATGAAGTTGGCCCCACGTGAGGCATACAATTTGGTGCGGATTCAGCTCGGAGATGAGTGAAAGATGGTGTTTGGGACCAGATACGGGCATTTTGAAGATATGGTCATGCCATTTGGGTTGACCAATGCTCCCACCATCTTCCAGCATTTTATGAACAACATCTTCTGGGACCTCCTTGATCAGTTTGTTGTGGTTTACCTCAATGACATTTTGATTTACTCTAAATCGAGGGATAGCCATCTGCACCACTTGCACCTGGTTCTACAATGGCTCCAGGAGAACTGCTTGTATGCCAAGTTGGAGAAGTGCCAGTTCTTCCAGTCCACCATCGAGTTCCTGGGATACCGCATCTCTCCGGAAGGCATTTCCATGGAGCCGATTAAGGTTGAGTCGTTGCTTAGTTGGCAACCTCCCCGGTGAGTGAAGGATGTCCAGAGACTCCTTGGGTTTGCCAGCTATTACTGGACCTTCATCCCCGGCTTCACTTCCCTGACTGTGCCTTTCACTCAGCTCCTCCAGAAAAGGGTTCCATCAGGCATGATATTCCCCTCTGAAAAAAAAATAGGGGCCGCTCGCCCCGCCCGCTGCTCGCCCGCCCGCCCGCTCGCTCGCACCGCCCGCCGCTCATCCCGCCCGCCCGCCGCTCGCCCGTCCCACCCGCCGCTCGCACCGCCCGCCGCTCGTCTTCGCCCACCCGCCCGCCGCTCGTCCCGTTCTATCACTCCCTTGTGGTTCCTGAATGGCCGGCCTGTCCACTCCGCCAACCTGACCCTTCCCTGCCAGCACCACGCGATGAAGACAATCCATTGGAGTACGAGGTCGCCAGTATTCGAGACTCTCAGTGGTTGAAAGGGCGATTTCAGTACCTGATTGAATGGAAAGGGTACGGACCAGAGGCGTTCAATTGGGAGGATGTGACTTCCATCCATGCTCCAGATTTGGTAGACGCATGTCACATGCAATTCCCGTCTCGGTCGCATCCAGACTATCAGACCCGGGGGAAGGGCCCTGTGGTGAGGGATAGTGTTGTGGTTAGCCGGCAGCAGGTGCAGATGGCTGAGGTGAGCAATGACTCTGATGAGGGGCCAAGACCATCAGGGAAAGGACTGCTGCCTTCAGAGATTGTGGGGGCTGGCAGTAGTGATGAGGAGGTTCCCAAGGAGCCTGTGCCAACTGCATGTTCACGAAGGATTACTCAGAGGAAATAACAATTACAGCAGCACAGGTGACTTGGGAGTAAGACTGCAAGGTAATGGCCCCTCCCTCAAAAGAATAAAAGCCAGGTTTGAAAAAGCATTCTGTGCAGAAAGCAAAGCAGCTCTGAAACTCAACTGGTGAACATCTTAGTTTGTGTTTGGAGAATTCTGTAAATTAGTTCTTATCTCTGGGTTTTTGGCAGCCTTGACAAACAACTTTCTTGTCAGAGCTAATTGGAAAGCAGCCTTTTATCTGTAAAGGAACAGAATTGTGATTAAACACAATCCATTTCTGGAGCCAGGGCAATCTGAGTAGGAGGGGATGCTCCATCCCAGAAACTCAAATTCTCTTGATTGTCCCCCATCCACATCTCTGGCTCAGTAACAAAGTGAGCCAGGCCTTCCCCAGCTACCAATCCTTCCAACTGGCAAAGTGCTATGGGCACTTTCAATATCCTCAGTCTCAGCCCTAATGTCAGCTTTGGAAGCATAGTAGCACGAGATTTCTTGAGCCTGGGAAAATGGGATGGGGGAATTTCATGGAGCGTATGTGGTTAGATATAATAGCATTTTTCTTTAAAGTCAAGGTCATGTTATTTCAGCACCTGGCTGAGGAATGGTTGAGGGGATGTCTCAAGTTGGGGTGGATGGTGATTGGGGCATGTGATGCAATGAGGGGCGCAGGGGGTAGATTTGTAATTTATTTATTTTTTATAAACTTTCAGATTCGGGATTTCCCAGATGTGCCAGTTTACTACTCTAATAAAAGGAAACTTTGAGAACATGTCTGTCTTGGAGTTATTTGTTCATTGCTCTGCACTGTGCACACACATCCATACACACATCATTCCAAACACCACACACTAATACCGGGAGCTCAGGGCCGCTGCGTGCAAACATGCCATCTTGGTGGCAGAAAGGCAGGATCAGGAATGGTGGAGGAGGGGGGAGGGAGAGGGGAGCAGCCTAACTGCCTGTTTGGTGGCAGAAAGGCAGGATCAGGAACGGGAGGGAGAGGAGGAAAGTAGCCTAACTTGCTTAATGTCAGACGCGCCTCTGTTCAAAACCCAAGAAAGAAAACCTCTGACTCCCTGTTTGTAAAGAGGTTCTTTTACTGAGTTTGAAATGATAGCAACGAAAGAAAAGCAAGATCTGAGGCAAAAGGTGCGAAAGTTACATACTGAAAATTTTCCCAATTCCCTCCCACAGGGATCCATGCTGAATACCCAATCCCCATTTCATATGGTGTTATGTGGGGCACATCTTCAGGTGTTTTTTGCCCATCATGGTATGCGGAGACGGTTGACCTTGACTGGGTATAAACAAGTCCATTCAGCTGTGCAGTAAATCATGAGCATCCCTGCCTTTTGGTTCACACACAGGCCGTCTTCACTCCAGCTCAGTTCCTCACCCAAATGCCAATCTCCCCCTCTCCCCATTACTATGGCAGCAGATAGCAAGCAAGCATCAAAGAGCAGTGGCGGATTAAAGCTCACTAAGCACTGACAAATTTTGGTGCTCCCCTCCTTTGTACATACAGTACAAACGAAGCCAAGCTTAGGCTACATAAAAGTTTTTGTGGTGCCCTCTTTGGGTCTGGTGTCCTAAGCAAGTGCTTAGTCTGCTTAAGGTTAATACACCATTGTCAAAGAGGCTGACACAGGGAAGAACACACAGCAAGAGACACCCTAATAGGAAGTGTTCTTATTAAACAGGCTGTTAAAGGTATAATATCTGATCAGTTTTTAAATCAGTACCCTGACAGAAGGAAGATTATAATGCAAAGGAGTCAGGATCTGAGGGAAGTCCTGTCTTAGCACTTGGCCATCAGTAGCCCTGTTGCCCTTTCACCATCCCCTCCCCTTGACCTCTCCTGGTGTTCTCCCATCTTATTGCTGATGCTTTGGTTACAATGCATAGAAAGGGAATGGCATCTCTGACTTTGTCCTCCTGCATACACCATGAGCAACCTGCCCAAGAACGAGCATAGCATCAGCAGCCTTGAGGAAGAGGTAAGCACAGCCAGGCATCCCCTTGGGGAAGCGGGTTGGTGTGGTTTCTGGGATCCCAGTGCTCTCGGAGCTCAAGGGCCAGGCTGGGCGCTTGCCCTCTACTGCCCAGGGCTCCAGGCAACCTCCAGTGCTGTTCAGGGTGTCCTCTGCATGGCCTGAAAGGGACGGCAAGGCTCCTCTGGTGGACAAGGGTTGGCGCTCATCCTGGTCTCGCCTTCCTCGTCTGGAGACAACGGGATCCCCCAAGCATCGCCTGAGCCACCACAGCCCCCCCCCCACCGCCACCCACACGAGCGATGTTGAGCTGGCCACATCCACTCTGGCCACACTCCCTTCCATCAACCCTGATGCAGCCGTCAATGAAATTGAGTTTGGCACCCGCTTTACAGGATAATAACAGCAGCCTGTCTTTTTCCTCTTTCTGATAAGTTGACCTCCAAATGAATAAATTGTGGCTCTTCAGGGAGATTTTTTTCCATATATATTACACGAGTTTTTTGTTTTTCAAAACAGAAACACAGGAAATAGCAGTTCCAAAAGAAGGGGAGGGTGCTTGAGAAACAGGAACGAGCGGAGAGAACGAGCGCGCTACCTTTCCGACTTTGTGCAAATCCTTTCTTAATCCTTTGTAAAGTAAAACTACTATTAGTTGTAGTTGTAGCTCTGTGAGATTTGGGAATAGCATGTGGCTCCTTTTTCTCCCTGTCTTAATAACTCCCCGCATTCCAGAGCATTCAAATTTAAACTGAGATTTCAAGGCAGGGTTCTTTTAACCTAAAGCTCCGTCCATTCCTTTCTCTGCTTAAGGATACGGTACATACCAAACAACCCTCCCCCCTCCTCCAAATCCCGTCAGCTCCGGTCTACAGTTGAATCTCCCTTGCTCCGAAACGAAGCTCTTTTCGTCACCAATCATCTAGCAATAGCTGTACGTGCAAAGCGGTTTCGCCTGTTATTTCTAGTGCACGTAGACGTTGTTTGGCGCGTGTATGTTCTTTCTTCCATTCCTGTTTTTGGAGAAAATAGCAAGAGCGTCACGCCTTGCTTGGGCAAAGGCGGAAAGGTAGCGCGCGCGTTCTCTCCGCCCATTCTTGGTTCTCAAGCACCCTCCCCTTCCTTTGCAACTGCCGTATTTTCTGATTGGCCGCTTGGTGCCCCGGCCAGGTGTCAGCAACAGCAGGAGCTAAGACTGCAAGGGGTGAAAGAGACAGTCTGAAGACTGAGGCATATGGTCGCCTGTGGCTATCACGTTTTCTTTAATTCAGTGGTGATAGCCTATAGGCGCTTGCTACCAAAGAAGATTCTGATCAAAGCCAGGAAAAATTCAGAACTGCCCCCTTCTATGACAGCTGCCATACTAATGTAGAGGAAGGCGCAACCGGCTCTCTTATCTGACTTTTTAAGACGCTTGCTTTATACTGGAGATACTTTAATTTTGGGTTCTCCTCCTGCTCTTGGTGTCGGATATTGGAAGTACTGGACTGATGCACACAACTCCAAAGGTTAGAGGGGTTCTCCCCTTCTTCCTGTCATATGAGTTTAGATGCCTGAAAATGACAAGCACCTAAAGATGTTCCACCACTGCTTAGACTTGTGGGAAGGGGACACAGAGGGGGATTTTAAGGAATTGTTGAACCAGCTTTAATCTTCAGCTTTGGACCACTTTGCTGAAGAAAAGAGGGAATGGGCTGGAACTGGGATTGGTGGGCTAAGAAATCAGAGAAGTTATCTGATAGCTTCCATTTTGCTGCATCTTTCTTGCATTATGCTGTGAGATCATGGACAACTGTCTACCTCTTTGCTCTCTACCACTCTCCTTTATTGCAGTGCCTACTGCAAGGAAAGGTAAAAATGTCTGCATTTGGAAAACGATTTTGATGCAGTTGCCACCTGGATTCTGCTGAAATGTGTCTTATAGAACTGCAAGCAGCATTACCTTTGTAGGTCTTAGATGGCTCTTGCAAAGAAGGTATTAATAGCTCTGATGTAATTCCACAACAGAGGGAAATAATGCTATACATTTAATATATAATCTCTCAAATTCTTTATTTCTTTATGGAATTTATATCTCCCCAAAACAGTCTTTGCAGATACACCCAATGGTTGCAATAGATTGAAATTATAATTAGAACTGTATGTTTATTATGTTTCAAATACATTAAGATTTATGCAGTGAACTGAGTTGTTAATAGAATCTTGTTAGCAGAAAGTGATAGAACTAGAAAGTGTTACAGCTTTTTTTAAAAAAATGAGCATAATTTTACTGTTATTTACTGAAAAATCCATTAAAACCTTACATTCTGTTAATTGTGTGCTTAGGTTGTAGTTTTCAACATCTTTTCTAGTTTAGAAGTCAGTGCACTAATCCGTTTTAGCTAAAATTAGAATGATTGGGTATTAGTACTGTTTATTGCTGTTTTTATCCATAGTCTTACATAAGTGTAAGGATGTATACATGAATGTAACTTCAAGTACACTTGAGAGCATAGTAAAGTTGACTTTATGATGGAATTCAATTTGATTTGTAAGAAGGTATTATATAGTAGACAGTAAAATTTTCAATAACTGTGCTCTGGCTTTTCTTCTTTCTTTCATCTGATTTAATTTAACCATTAATGTAGCTGGGCCTGGCCAGTAAGCTTATTAATTTACACAAGCAGGATCTGATATCCTTCCAGGCATGCAGCTTAGATAAAGGGAGTTAGAACCCATCCCCTGTGGGTTTCGTCAATACAAAGAAGCAACATGTTAATCCACCCCCCTTTTCTGGGAACGTAGTTGAGAAGAGATTCCCAGGAAGTTTGTTTCAGAGCTGGAATTTTTATGGCCCCTTTTCCTCTTGCTATCTTTCCAAGAGATGACAAGTTTCCAGGCATCTGGGGCTCCAGTCCACTGTTGTAAATCGTGTAAAGGTCATACAGATTCAGTACAAGAATTAGGATGTTCAGGTTACATCAAAAAGGATTAATTGTATTAAAAAAAAACCTTCTTCTTCCATTGAAGAATGGCAGGTACACAGATCTGACAGATGAGCTGTATTTGAGAATTGGTCTAGCAAATGTTTGTATGCTCTAGTTAGTAATACAATATTACCGGAGAAAAGGCTATGCAGGATTAGGTTAACAACTCTTAATGCCTTTTTGGCTATGTTGTTACAGTGGGCTCTAGCACTTAGATCATTAGAGATGGGTACTCCAAGGTCCTTGACAGAGTGGGAGTCATCTACAAGATTATGTCCATTCAGCTTGTATTTTATTTTCTGATTATTGTTTTTGCCAATATGTAGGACAGAGCATTTATTTGTTGAGATTTGAAGTTGTCATTTGTTTGACCATTCTGATACATAGTCAGGGTCTTTTTGAAGGGTAGCAGTATTGTCAGTGGTGTTGAATAGTTTTACATCATCAGGGAAAAGTACACAGTTGCTATTAATATAATCACAAAGGTCATTTATGTAAAGTATAAAGAGAGTTGATCCTAGAACGCTGCCTAGGGGGACACCGCTGTTGATAGGTACGGGATTTGATAGGGTGCTCCCTATTTTGACCATTTGTTGCCTGTTTGACAGGAATGCAGCTATCCAATTATGTAGGTGTCTGGAGATGTTTTAGAAATAGTTTGTTGTGTCAAAGGCTTTACAGAAGTCTACGTAAATAGCATCTATTGCTCTGCCCTGATCGTGTTGTATAGTCCATATATTTTTGTAGTGTAGGATTTGCAGATTACAGGATAATTTTTTTTTGAAACCAAATTGTTTGTTAGAGAGTAGGATGTTTGTCTATAAGTGGAGGATAATGGATTGGTTAATAATTGATTCCATGACTTTGCAGGTGACACAACATAAAGAGATTGGTCTGTAATTTTCAACTAGGCTGGGGTCTCCCTTTTTGAAGATGGGGATCACCATAGCTAGTGATCATGGGTTGGGCAAGGAGCTGATCCTGAAAGATTTTTCAAAGATTATGCTTAGAGGTTCTGCTATAGCAGTGGAAAGCTTTTTAAAGAAGTAGGCACACAGTCTGTCGGGTCCAATAGATAGAGATGGTTTTAGACTGTGTAGTGCTTTTTCGACATTATCTTCTGTAAAATCGATATGTATTAGATCGTTGTAATTGTCTGTGGTTCAACTATGAAATATTGGGCATGAGCCATTGCTGTTTACAAAGACTGAGCCAAAGAATGTGTTAAAGGGGTTGGCTTTAATGGTTTCATTGTTACAATCAGCTGTTAGGTCCTTTTAGGGGTTGGTTGTTGTCTTTACATGATATTATATATCTGAGGAACCATCTCTCCCTAATGGGACTAGCCTGCCCCACTCGCACCAGTGGAAGAGGTCTATTAAGGAATTCCAGCACAAAGGTTCAAGGAGAAGAACCTTTTCCACTGTGGCCCCATTCCAATGGAACACTCGACTACCAAACCTGAAAAATGCTTCTGGCCTTCTAGAAGATTATTAAAACTTGACTTTGTTGGTTGACCTGGAGACCTGAGCAGGACACTTACTGCTGTGATCGCTGACTGTTCATCCATCTCTTTATTATGAGTCAGCTTATTTTAAAATCTTAATCTGTGTAGTTTTAATGTTTTAATATTTTAATTTCCCCCCACTTCTTTTATAGCTTGTAAGCTGCTCAGAATCACCTTATAGGGGAGATGTGTTGCATAAAAATTAATAACTAAAATAAAGAAATAAAATAAATCTGGGAATTTTCAGATGATAACCCATCTGGGCAGAAACACAAAGGGAAAACAATTGCTGGGCTTGTTTGATTATATAATTATACATTTGTAGTTAAGAAAGAAAATGACAACTTAGAAAAAATGATTTGTCTTAACTACTAGTGTTATATTTGTGTATTCTTAAATTATTAAAACCAAATTGGAACACTGAATCAAAATACTTTAAAATGCAACGGTGCTCCATTAAGTAAGGGATTTAAACGTACAGTATCTAAATGAATGAATTTAATGAATTTAGTGAAGTAATTTAAATATAAAAAATGCTGTTCCTTGTCCTAATTTAAATATTGGAATATATAAAAAAATATTGGTCTCGGATGGAAATTTATGATCTAGGTTGTGAAACTGAGTAAAACATTAATTTCAATAAGAATTTTTTTAACATACCTTACATTTTACCCTTTGACCATATCCTAAGTTTGCAACATTTCCTATTAGTATCATTTTGTGAAAAAAAGAATATATCTGATTTCCACTCAATTAAAATGTCTATACGATTATTAACAATTAAGGTTTCTTATTTATTTTGGTGCAACCTTACATTCTAGGTTTGAGAGGCTACAGAATATGATGAAAGCCTTTGTTTAGTGGCAAAATATAAGATAAATACTATATTCAACATAACAAATACGATATAATAGTTTTTCACATTGTTAGAATGCTCAGTTGAAATACTGTAGAAACAGCCAAAAGAAATTGAGTTGTAAGTGGATCATGCATGCCATATATGCTAGAAGACTATGGATATACAGATAGAACCTGAATTACAATGGCAATTGGGACGGGTATTGGTATTGCTATGTGATAGTTGTAAAATCTGACATCACACAAAGCAGCATTGCAACAGCAATCTAGATACTCTTCATTGCTATGGTAACCACAAGATATGCATGGGTCATTAAGTGAGAAGCAGTAGGAGTCCCAGATAAAGACCAAAGTGATACTATGGGGGTGAGGTCCTGGAACATCCAGGTCAGGCAAGTCGAGGGAGAGGGAGTTGGGGAAGGGTGATGCACATTGATGCATAGGTGTGAATACGTGTGGGAGAGTATGGGATATATATATGTCTGAGCATGGGAGGGAGACCTACAAAGGAGGATCTCGCTTGGTGTGTAAGAAGGCAAGAGGGAGACTTACCAGAGCAGCCTGTGACTGATCTTTTGAGCTTCCCTGTTGATTTTCCATTTGTGAAACTGGAAGGAAAAGTCACAAATAATGATTACAACTGCCTTCTATCAGTTTTGTTTTGGCATTGCTAGCACTTTTGTCAAATTAGTACTGTTTACCATATCTTAATGTTCTTCATTAGGTGTTGCTGCTAATTTGATACTTATTTTCTACTTGTCTCTTGTATTCGTCTCTTGTATATGGCTTTGTAAGCTTCTCTTAGGTTGCACTTAATATAAACTTAATTAGATGTTGCAGCAGTGGTCTACACTTTTGTAGTGATAGTAATCACAATAAGTTCATATACTTATTGCATTTGAGGGGTTTTATGGATGTTATGAACATATACCCAAAAATATATGACACCAGTCACTAATAAAGGTTGTTAATATATTTTATGGACCAAAATCCTCAACAGAGATAAACATCTTTGCAGAAGGAATTCTACATGAAGGAACCTGGTGTCTCTAGTTAAAGGTCCTCAAGTAGTGTAACTGGGAAAGTTCCAAACAATTAGGATCTTAATTGGGATCTAACATCTTTGATCTGACCTCCTTCCATGGAATTCTTTCATTTTGTAATGTGTTTTTATTTTGTCAGCATGCTTTCCTGTTTTAATATTCAACATTATCTTTATTTTTTTATTTTGCTTATAATATACAGGACAAGAATAAATCACTTTAAAGAAACAGCTATAATTCTGTACAGCAGTGTATTGCTACATTTAATCTGTTTTGTCTGTTGGTGATACTGAAATAATTTTATTTCAGTTCTGGTATCACACAATTTTTTTGTATAACAATAGCAACAATAATAATAAAATATTAAGAAATAAGAAAAAAAGGCCTTATTGCAACAAGGGGATGCACAAATTGAAGAGAAATGGCTAGAAAAATATTGTGATTTGCAAATTGAAGTTAGGGTTGCAATTGTGGAGGAAGAAATCAATATGAGCTCTTGGAACAATACCCAAAGGGCTGCCTAGATACTGTTGGGCTCATGATGGAATCTATGTGCCCAACACTGAGGCAAGGGGTCCTGACGCTCGCTAGCTGCCTCTCTCTTCCTTTTCGTGGCGGAGCTCCTACACCAGCTGGGAGCACACTGATAGAAGCGGCGCTGATCAGCATCAACACTGCGGCTGCACGAAACTGAGTGAAGCTGAAAAGACGGACTCATAGCTGTTCAGCGGTCTCTGTTTGGCAGTTGAAGCATGCTGAGAGGAGTGGCAAAATGTGGGAGCGCTGTTGGCATAGGACTTACCTGCCTATTGTTTAGGAACGATTGATTGTGTGTGCAGGGTGTTGGAGGTGTAGGTGGTGGGTTTGATTAGGCGTAAGTAGGTGCAGGATGGGGGCGATGTAGAAAAGGGCAGAGGTAGGTGATAGGTTTGATTAAGCATAAGTAGGTGTGGGGTGGAGGCGCGGGTAAGGAAGGGCGGATGTAGGTTAGTGGGTGGGGTTGAAAGACAACTATAATAGGTGTTGGGAGGTAGTAGCTCTCAGCACTAGCTTTGCTTGCAATTGATCCAGTGTTGCCTTTTGGGACTGATAAACTGAAGAAATAAACCCTCCTTTCTTCAACCTTTACTTGTGAGTATCGTAGTCTGTCAGTAAAAGTTCTCAAGTGCCCAGCAGGGCTGACAGATACATGGAAATTTTGAAATTATTAGACCTGAATGTCCTGACTTTGCCCTTGGTTAGGACTTGAACTGCTAAGTTTTTACCAGTCTCAAACTGTGAATCGAACTGAAAATTAAATATATAAAAATAAAAAATAGTAGTAGTAGTAGTGGTGGTAATTGGAACCCTTGGAGCAATACCTAAAGGGCTACCTCACTATTTGGAAATTCTGAATTTATCAGACTTGAATACCCTGATTCTACAAAAAAACACCCTATTTGGAACAGCTTATATCATCCGACGCTATCTTAACAGTTCCTAGGTCCTTGGTTAGGACTTGAGCTGTTGAGCTAACAACCAGCCCCAAAGGCTGTGAATCTCACCAAAGATTAATCACCATAATTGTCAGAGTATATTCATGAACTGGAATAGAGCATGGTAACAAGGTCAGCCAATAATAGGCATAGCAACTAAATCAGTCAATGAGGATAGTTTGGAAACTGAAACTAGAAGTAGCCTAGGCTGGAAACTGAAACTAAAAGTAGCCTCTTTTATTAAGCTCTGCAACTCTGCAGCTATGTTAAACTCTGCAACTCTGCAGCTATGTTTGAGTTCTGAGTCTGTCTACTGAGATGAAACTGCTTCTCTCCTATTGCTTGCCTGCTGTCTATTGAAGATGAAACTAACTTGCTTGCTTGCTGAAGACTGGAGCTCTGCCCTGAACTTGCAACATGTTTCTGTTTGAGTTTGCTCCATGTTGGAGAAAACTACAATTGGTTTGTAAAATCTACTTATGTTTATAAAGATGTTAAATGAAGCATCAGCCATCTGTGTTTATTTTTCTGGCGCTGAATTACCGCTGCAAAATTAATAACGACAATGACAACAACAACAACAACAACAACAACAACAACAATAATAATAATAATAATAATAAAATGTGCTGCACCCACATAGTGACATTGACAGGCTATATTTGCCCAGAAAAGCAGGCAGCAGAGGACTTCTGCAAGTGAAGCAGACTGTTGAAGAAGAGAAACGTGCTCTGGCAGATTATGTGAAAGATAGTGTTGAACCAGCTTTGATGGAGGTCAACAATAGGAAGCTGTTCAGAGTGCAGCAAACCAAAGATCAATATAGGAAAACAGCAATGCAAACTCATGCTGACAGCTGGTGTAACAAAGCACTGCATGGACAGTTCCTTGAAAAGATCCAAGGAAAAGTAGATAAGGAAAAGACCTGGTTATGGCTGACCAATGGAACACTGAAGAAAGAGACAGAAGGCCTGATTCTTGCAGTCCAAGAACAAGACATTAGAACAAATGCAATCAAAGCCAGAATAGATAAATCTGCTGATGACCCCAAATGCAGACTCTGCAAAGAAGTGGATGAAACCATCAATCACATACTGAGCTGTTGTAAGACAATTGCTCAGACTGACTACAAACAACATCACAACACAGTCGCTCAGATGGTCCACTGGAATTTGTGTCACAACTACCAACTGCCTGTAGCAAAGAACTGTTGGGACCATAAGCCTGAAAAAGTGGTCGAAAATGAGCATGCAAAACTACTGTGGGACTTCCGAATACAGACTAATAAAGTTTTGGAACACAACACCCTGGATATCACGATTGTAGAGAAGAAAAAAGTGTGGATCGTCGACGTTGCCATACCTGGTGACAGCAGACTCGACGAGAAACAACTTGAAAAAAACCACCAGATATCAGGACTTGAGAATTGAACTGCAGAGACTCTGGCATAAACCAGTACAGGTGGTTCCAGTGATACTCGGCACAATGGGTGCTGTGCCTAAAGACCTAGGCAAGCACTTGAAAACAATTGGTGCTGACAAAATCACCATTGGTCAGCTGCAGAAGACCACTTTACTGGGATCTGCTCGCATAATCCACCAATACATCACGCAGTCCTAAACACTTGGGAAGTGTTCGACTAGTGATTTGTGATATGAAACCCAGCATAATTATCTTGTTTGCTGTGTACCCTGTTTTTTGTATAATAATAACAACAACAACAACAACAATAATAATAATAATAATACTCATCATCATCATCATCATCATAACAATAATGTAATAAAAATATAAAAGAAGCCAAGCACTCTCTTTTAAATATATATTCTTAGAATTTTGTTATTTTGCTGATGTTAGCAAAATGTGGTTGATAGCAATATGTCATGATAGAATGTATAGTTTCAGTTGTACTTGCTATTCTCAAAAAGAAGTATATGCAAACTATTAATGTATAACAACTGTGATTGTATTATGTATCTTTCTATTCAGAACCAAGAAACTAACGTTTATTTAACAAAATAATAATAATTCTACAACATATGTACAATTTTAGGCTTTCTATATTGAAATATAGTTCTGACATTGCTTATCTCCAGTGGCTGCTTAAAGATGAACAATCTAAAATTACAGCGCAGGTGGCTAGATTCTGTGCAGGAGCACAGAAACATGTGTCAAACCCACTACAGCTATTTTATACAATAAATATGGCAAATCCTTTTTCATTTCATGCTTTTTCATTTTCCTTTTAGTAATAAACTGAAAATGGGCTACAGAGTTTATGGATTGTGATTTTAGTATAGTTAGATCATGTATAATTGACAGACTGGATTTTATCATAGATTTTATCTGTTATTTATTATTTCATACTAGAATTTTTAATTGTATATTTATTGAGCGTTTTTATTTGTTCTGGTCTCTGGTCTATGACAGTAATAAATTCTGACATATTGAAATATGAATGGTATATATTAAAATAGTTCTTTGGCTTTAATTTCTACTAATATTTCTCCTTCCTTTTCCTGATACAATACATATCAGACAATGAGAGTTTGTCATGGACATGGATGCTCATGATTTTGATCTTGTTCTTTCTAAAATGGATAGACTAGGTAGAAAGAAACATTAGATAAGATTTTTTTCTTAGTATTTTAGTATTTATTTGATTTGTCAATCGCTTACAAGATACAGGTATAAGAATAAACATAGTTTTGAATACATGAGATAGATACTTATAAGAAAAATAAAAAAACAATAGGATAGGGACGGTAGGCACGATTGGTGCGCCTATGCACGTTCCCTACAGGCCTCTTAGGAAGTGGGTGAGGTCAATAGTAGACAGTCTAAGGTTAAAGTTTTTGGGGTTTGGGAAAGAAACCACAGAGTCAGGTAGAGTATTCCAAACATTGACCACTCTGTTGCTGAGGTCGTATTTCCTGCAATCAAGTTTGGTTTGGTTAACCTTGAGTTTGTATACTTCAGCTTCAATCATAACAATACAAGAGTATTGTTATGATTGGAGCTGAAGTATTCATTTGCAGGTAGCACATTGCAATGTATGATTTTATATACTATATTTAGATTGGACCGGAGGCGGCGTAGTTCTAGTTTTTCTAGGTCTAGAGTTTCAAGTCTGGTGGCATAAGGTATTCTGCAATGAGTAGAGGATAATAGGCCACGTCTCTGCTTAACCATACTCGTACAAGTTCCATCTCCTTCATGTATGCTAACCTACATGGCCAATAGAGATTTTTAAAGTTATACCATTAGGCCCTAATTATCACAATCTTACCCTTACCCTACAGGGCTCCCCAAACTTGGCAACTTTAAAACTTGTGGACTTCAACTCCCAGAATTCTCCCAGAAGCATAGCTGGCTGGAGAATTCTGGGAGTTGAAGTCCATAAGTCTTAAAGTTGCCAAGTTTGAAGACCTCTGCCCTATTAGATACTCTACTTCAATTTATTCCTAAATGTGAACTTGTGAGTGAGATGATTGCATTTAATCTTGGGACAAATTGAAGTTTCTGTATAAATGTGCTAGCTTTTTAGAATATTTTTCCTGCCAGGATTTTTGAAGGCTTGCCTTCTAATATTAATAGTTGTCTGTGTGGTTTTCTTTCCCATGTGGCGCAGTGGTTAGAATGCAGTACTCCAGGCTACTTCTGTGACTGCTGGTCATCTGCAATTTGGCAGTTCGAATCTTACCAGGCTCAAGGTTGACTCAGCCTCTCATTCTTCCAAGGTCGGTAAAATAAGGACCCAGATTGTTGGAGGCATTATGCTGACTCTGTAAGCCGCTTAGAGAGGACTGTAAAAGCTCTGTAAAGTGGAATATATGTCTAAGTGCTATTGCTATACTGTACATGTACAGATTTGTGAGAAAAATGTAGAAACCTCCAAAAGAGGAAAAGAAGAGGTAATAAAACACATTAAAATTGTTCAACAAAGTAGTTTAAGTAAGATTATATAGTTAAGAACAAAATAGGTCCTAGAATCTAAAATATATTCTTAAAATTTCCTCTTGGATAACTGGGTAGCAGAAAATGAAATTTTCAGAAGTTGAAAAGAAGAAATAGATGAAGAAAACTAAAATATCTGGAAATAGAGGTTTTGTAAAAAAAAAAAAAGGATAGACATAGTATGTCAGTGTAGCTGTATTGAAGCAATGTGATAGGAGGACGGATTTAAATTATAAGTTTTATTTATTTACTTTAAAAATTGACTATAGAAGAAAAATTAAGCTAAAGAAATGAAAGTCATGAGAAAATGAAAATGAATCATTGCAAAAACAATTTGCCACCATTTACTACCATATATCTCTAAACATCTTCCTATATTTACAAACCATCCTTGCCTCCACCAAATCCATGTAATATTTTATATTGTTTTCTGTTCTTTAAGTATTTCACTTCTCTAGTGAATCTTTTAACTCCAAATAAGTACAATTTACTCAGTCTTTCACTTTTTCATTGCATATTGACTCTTCTATCATATATTTGTTTTGTGAATCAGTGCACATTAATTTCCCATATATGATTAAACCATGTCAACATACTTCTTTAAATTGATCACTAACTCTTGTATTAAGTTATAGTCACTCAGCAATGATTATTTCTTGAACCCATCTCTTCTTGCTTTAACCCAAATAACTTCTTAATTATACCATTTCCATTATAGTCAACTTAATTTTATGTTTCTTATCACATACCGAATTCCTACTTTCAGATAATAAAGTGGATACTAACATACTGTTAACATATAGCCAGCTTCACTTTTCAACAATACTCATCCTCACAATAAGGCCAGGCCTCATTTTCTTTTGATCCCGAAAAATGGCTAGGCCGTGTTTTGGGGGTGACTTAATTTCTCCCCCACACCCTCAACTAGAGCGCCCCACAGGCAGCCATGCCTCACCACCAGCTGCTCCTAACAGCTGATCATGGCGGAGCACAGAGGGCTCCCTACCCCCGCCAAGCACCTTTGCTGCAGACCTGGGTATGGTGCTGGCTGCAGGCCAGGTCAGTGGGCGGGCAGCGGCGGTGTGGATGTTGGCCTCGGTGGTGGCAGGGTACTTTGCACCGCTGCCGGTTTCCCTTCTGCCCTCACCGCGACTTATGCTGTGTTCAGACAGCTGCCATTGGACAAGACGCGGAGGCTGGAGTCCGTGCTGGACATCATGGCATGGTGGTAGCGGAGAAGTGGCCCTTCCAGTGGGTGGAGGAATGGTTCGAGTGCATTCCTCCGCCAGCAGTGTTTCAGCCGCTTCTCGGGCAGGGGAGCCGCCTCCGTAGCTTCCACGGTTCCTGCCGGTGGTGGTGCATCTCTCACCAGCACCGTCTCCAACAACAGCAGCAGCATTGGCAGGACAGACCCTGCTGCTGACAAGAACCGCCTGCCCTCCCACAGGGGCATCACTTGGCTTGACAGCAGCTGCGTCGACAACATCCTGCAAGTTGATGAGTCATTCGGGCTTCGGTGAGTGGAAGCGGCAGCAGGAGGGTGATGCCATTGTTTCTCTTCCCCCATGCCTCACTTTGCTTCCCACCCCAGAGCTTTGGGTCACGGTCTCGTCCCCTGTACGGTCGGGCACTCTCCTCTTGCTCCAGCCGCCCAAACCCCCCATGGACCTTTCCCCCCTTTTTAAGTTTTCTTTACTCTCATTCCCTCCATCAGTTCCCTAAGAATACAGACTGGCTGGGCAGCTTCCTTCCCACCCCGGTAGTTTTAAAAAGGGAACCATCTATCCATTTTGCCCTTCGATCAGAGGCAAACCTTCCAATCCAAACATAAGAGAAAGGGAATCATCCTACAGACACTTAGCACCAAGCTTCCCAGAGGATTCTCCCGAAGGATTCACCCAAAAGAAGGATTCACCCCCTTAAATGCACTCCCCACCTTCATCTCCTTGAAGAGCAGAAAAAGGATGGAAATCCACCTCCTGGATTTCTCCTGGCACATCCCAAAGACACTCTTCCCTCTCTCCCTCCCTCCCTCCTTCTTTCCCTGCCAAGCTTCCCAGAGACTTCTCCCAAAGTATTCACCCCAAAGGAGGATTCACCCAAAGGATTCACCCCAAAGGAGGGTGGTCTTTGGGATTTGCCAGGAGAAATCAGGAGGTGAATTTCTGTTCGAAGGGCAAAATGGATAGATGGTTCCCTTTTTAAAACTACCGGGAGGGGGGGGAGGAAGCTGTCCAGCCAGTCTGTATTCTTAGGGAACTGACAGAGGGAATGAAGGTAAAGAAAACTTAAAGAGGGGGAAAAGGTCCACGGGGGGGGGAGGGGTTCGGGCAGCTGGAGCAAGAGGAGAGCGCCCAACCATACAGGGGACGAGACCTTGACCCGAAGCTCTGGGACAGGAAGCAAAATGAGGCACGGGGGAAAAAGAAATGATGGCATCACCCTCCTGCTGCCGCTTCCACCCACCAAAGCCCGAATGACTCATCGACTTGCAGGACTTTGTCAACGCAGCCACGGTCAAGCAAAGAAATGCCCCTGCGGGAGGACAAGCGGTTCTCATCGGCAGCGGTGTCTGTCCTGCCAATGCTGCCGCTGTTGTTGGAGATGGCGTTGGCGAGAGAGGTGCCATCACCGGCAGGAACTGTGGAAGCTACGGAGGCAGCTCCCCCACCTGAGAAGCAGCTGAAGCGCTGCTGGTGGAGGAATGTGTTTGAACCATTCCTCCACCACTGGAAGGGCCATTTCTCTGCTACCGCCATGCCACGATGTCCAGCACAGACTCCGGCCTCTGCGTCTTGCCCAATGGCAGCAGTCTGAACACGGCATAAGCTGTGGCGAGGGCAGAAGGAAAAGCTACGGCGGCGGAGGAAGCAGCGGCGCAAAGTGCCCTGCTGAGGCCGACATCCATGCCACCACCACCCGCCTGCCCTCTGACCCGGCCTGCAGCCAGCACCATACCCGGGTCTGCAGCAAGCATAGTCTAACAAAGCAATTTCTTTTTTACTTATTTTTTTTCTTGCAGACTTAACTTTTCTTCTTAAAGGCATAGTATCATATCATGATACAATATGAGCCTAATATCTAGTATGTAAACATTCTCTATGTCATTAATTACCAGTGCTATTAATATTTTCTGATCTAGTTTTAATAAAAAACATTACAAAATTAATCTTTGCATGTTATCATTCTTCATAACCTACAGAACTGGTAGGGAACCTGAGATTGGCAAATGTTCCTCAGACAAATAAATATTTTAACTTCTGTTGTTTTCTGGTCCATTGACCAAAATAGTGTCCCAAGACACTTTATCTTTTCAGCATTCTTCTTCTCTGGATAATATCCTGAATATTTTAGTGACTCAACCAACATCCCATAAATCCTTATCAGTGTAGATAATATGATCCATATTATCAATCACAGCATCTTTAACTGCCAGCAAAACTATGCCAGTTATCCTGGGTGTTTTTAAGATTTCTCCTTTTTTGTCAGCCTATGAGGACCATATCCTATAGCCTATGACCTGCCTCTGAGGACTATATCCTATTCAGAGCATAGCACAACATAGCACATTATCAATAAAGTAAAATATAGATTTGGAACTCAATTTGTTTTGGCTATTCTCTCCTCCCATTGCCCCTCCAGAGATTACGTGGATATGGATATATATTATCAAACCTGTGGTGATTGCATGCTTATCAAAAAAGAGGTATATATGTGATGATTATATATTCTTTCCATACTACCATTCTATTTTCTTGGCTAAATCTCATATGAAAACCAAAGCTTCCTTTTTCTTTTTGATTGCAATAGCAATATAGAACTCATGGAAGGTATTAAACAAAAGTGATGCACCAGTGGCACAACTGTCCCATTTCCCACCATAGCATTTCTGCCTTATTTCCATGCCTATTGGGGAGAACTCCTACTGCTGTGCAAATCCTTCTCTGTCTACATTCAACTGGGTTTCTTAGTTTCATGACATCTACTGTCTGGGCTAACTTTATATTTAATTGAATATTTTAATACAATTTCTATGTGTGTTAAATCTGCAGATAATAATAAACACTATTTGTGATGGGTAGATTTCTGAATCATTCAGTGTTTACTTAGCACATATAGCAATAGCACTTAGACTTATATACTGCTTCACAGTGCTTTACAGCCCTCTCTAAGCAGTTTACCGACTCACCATATTGCCCCCAACAATCTGGATCCTCATTTTACCAACCTCGGAAGCTGAGTCAACCTTGAGCTGGTGAGACCCAAACTGCAAACTGCTGGCAGCTTTCAGTAGAAGTAGCCTGCAGTACTGTATTCTAATGACTGCGCCATCACGGCTCTTACAGTTACAAACATATACAGTCCCTATTACTTTTTCTACTGAATACTGTATATTTAAATCAGAAGCCAAAAATCGAATTTCATGAAGAATCTTTCTAAGGTCAAGGGTGATTGGTATCTGCTAAGATCATTAAGTCAGCTTTCTCTAGCTTAGTAGACAAGATTAGCCCATTCTTGCAGCACACTTCACTTTGCAGAAATGAGGCAATCTTTCAACTCTTTCAGATTTACTGTTCACAATTAAAACTCTAATTACTGTCTCTAAAAACAAAGCAAAACAAAACAAAAGTCCTCAATATATTTTGTGCTGTTCTTATCTATTATCTCTGCAATAAATAAGGAACCATTCCCTTAGGCAGCTTTCCTTTTGTCTGAGCTCTTGAATAAAATAAAACCCATATTGCTTATCCTTCCTCAAGTGGAACAGCAGCAAATAGAAGTCTTCCAAGCATAATAAATTATCCTGCAGGCATTCAAAACAAAAGCAGCAGCTGTTGCACCAACCTGCACATAGTGTAGGCCAAACAAATCCATTTGCTGAAAACAGGCATACATTGTTCTATATTGTGGCTTGGTCAGAAGATTTTTCTGCCTTAAATCCCTGATAGAGTGGGGAGAAACTATTATTAATCATTCTAGGAGAACCTGAGAGGGCGGAGCTGGTGTCGCGACGATACGGCATGCGATCTTGGAGGTCTGAGATCGCTGCCGATATCTTTGCTCCTGGACAGTCCTATCGGATCTAAACCATCCCAAAGAGATGGTGAAAGTGAAGAGTGCATCCTGTCGATCCCAGGGATACCGCAAAGTCCCTGGTAGATCCAGGAGAAGCTCTTCTTGCCAGCAGCAAAGAGGCAGCCAATAAAGCTGCTGAAGTTGGGACAGCTCCGAAACGAAAGAGAACAGAAAGAGAGAGTGTGCCAGTTTGGTGAGAACTTTTTCTTTATTCTAAGATCTGAAAGGACACCCTAAGGAAAAGAAAGAATCTGTAAAAGTTGTTTTTTTTAAAACAATTTTATTGGTTTTTAAAGACAAACAAAAACAAACAAAACATAAAAACATCCAGCTTTCTTTCATAAGCATACAAACAGGTATTTTCTCATTTTTCCAGTTTTTAGCAAATATAATCCTAGCCACTGTTAATACATTTACAATCAGGTATTTCAAATCTTTGCTATATGTATCAGGTAAAATTCCCAATAAAAAAATCTCTGGTTTCAAGTCTATGTGTTTTTTTGTCATTTTTTCCAACCACATGCGAATTTTAGTCCAATATTTTCTAGCGTCCTCACAAGTCCACCACATATGGTAATATGAGCCAGGTGTCTGAAGACATTTCCAACATTTTTCGGATTTATTCTTCAACATTCTTGCTATTCTTGTCGGGGGGAAATGCCACCTGTAAAACATCTTATACAAATTTTCTTTATATGAGGTTGACATTGTCATTTTATAATTTTGAGACCACAATTTTTGCCATTTCTCTAGATCAATCCCATATCCAAAGTTCTTCCCCCAAGCAATCATAGTTTCTTTAACTTGTTCTTCCTCTAGTTTAATTTCCAATAAATAACCATATAATTTTTTAATCACCTTTTCATCAGTACCTGTCAAAATCTTATCTAAATCAGTCAATTTATCATAAAATCCTTCTGTTTTAAAATCTTCATCATACCTTGAATGTATTTGCACATATGAAAACCAATTCATCTTTATACCTTGTTCCTCTAAATTTTGCATCGATTTAAGTTCACCCTTTTCATCCAGTATTTCCCCATATCTAACTGTTCCTTCTTATATATTATAGGATAGGAAAATGCTTCAATGGTCGATAACCAAACTGGAATTTTCAAATAACATTGTCTTTTAATCTTCTCCCAATTTAACCACAAAGACTCCCGTATATGATGTCTAGAATCTGTAAAAGTTTTGACAGAAGTGATTAAGCGGCGATTTTAAACAGGAATATCAAAGTAATGTTTTTTTCTCATTGCTGGATTTTCTATACATGATCTTATATTTTGAAACTGGACTGGTTTTTTCCATCTATTTTTTTTCCTCGTTTTTGATTTTGTAACATTTTAGGCTAGAGACTTCCTTTTAGTTATTTCATATATATATATATATATATGTATGTATGTATGTATGTATGTATGTATGTATGTATGTATGTATGTATGTGTATATATATATATATATATATATATATATATATATATATATATATATATATATATATATATATATATATATATATATATATATATGGATCTTTGGTTATTCAGGTTTTCTCCGCGTAAGATTCAAAGTATCTAGGCAACGTTTCGATGAAGTCTCATTCATCATCTTCAGGCTTGCTTCTTCGGCTCTGTGCTTCTCAGAGTGATGTGAGCTTTCAGCTGCTTCTTCCTTCTAACTGCCAGTGTGTGACTTGACTGGGTGGGGGCTTGGCTGCGTTCCGATTGGGTGGGGTGTGTTCTCATTGGTTGGAGGCTTGGCTGTGTTCTGATTGGTTGGGGGCTGGCCGTGTTCTGATTGGCTGGAGGCGTGCTCTGTTCAGGTGGGGGCTTGGCCGTGCTCAGGCTAGTCCCAGCTGCTGGGGATTTGAGCTGGTGAGCTGGGATCTTGTTGTTTGGCTTTGAGTTCGTGGTCGTGCCACATCTTCATGGTGGGGGTCAGTTCGCTTCATGTATGGCTCAGATGGGTTTGAAGTGGGTAGTGATGCAGCTGCAGTGCGGCTTCTGGTCTGTGGTCGTGTCTCATCTTCTGTGTGGGTGTGAGTCTGATTTTTACGTGGAAGTGTGGTGGTGGCATCTTGTGTGGCCTTCGTGGGTGTGGGTCTGGTGTCATTCATCATGTTGGGTACTCGTCTGTTCATGAGGGCGGGTTTCCAAATGGCTGGTAAGCGGGAGGTGTCATCTCTTTTATTCATGCTATGTGGGCGTTTTTCTATCTCTATGGCTTCTCTGATTATTCTGCTGCTGAAGTGTTCAGTTTTGGCGATAGTTCTGGTATTTTTAAAGTCAATCTCATGTCCTGTGGCTTTGAGGTGTTGGACCAGGGAAGAGGTTGGTTCTTCTTTTGATTGAGTTCTTATGTTCTTCAACGCGTGCACTTATTCTTCTGTTAGTTTGTCCAATGTATGTGGTGAGGCAGGCAGTGCAAGGGATTTCATATACTCCTTGGTTTTCTAACTCGATTTTGTCTTTAGGGTTTCTTAGGATGGTGGATATTTTTCTGTTTGTGCAGAATGCTGTTTTAATGTTGTGTTTTTGGAGGATCTTGCTGATTTTGTCTGTAGTGCCTTTTATATATGGGAGGAGGGCTTTGTCGTTCTCTTGTTCTCTGTCTTGGATTTTGGTTGGGGTTTCTTTTTGGATTAGGTGGGTGATCTTCTTTCTTTGAAATCCATTGGCTGTTAGTACGTTGGTGAGAGTGTTTAGTTCGGTTTTTAGGTGTTGTTCATCAGCTAAGCATTTTGTTCTGGAGATGAGTGTCTCAGCTACGGAATTGATCTGTGCTGGGTGGTGGTGTGAGAGTGCGTGTAGATAGCGGTTTGTATGTGTTTTCTTTTGGTAGATGGTGTGTCCTAGGGAGCCATTGGGTTTTTTGTATACCAAGACATCTAGGAAGGGAAGTTGATTGTTAGCTTCTGTTTCCATGGTGAATTGTATTTTGGGGTGTAGGCTGTTGAGGTGTGTGAGGAAGTTGTTCAGTTTTTCTTTCCCGTGTGGCCAGATTATGAAGGTGTCATCTACGTATCTGAGCCAGAGTTTGGGTTTGTGATCATATTTTTCTAGAGCTTGTGTTTCAAAGTGTTCCATGTAGAGGTTTGCGATGACAGGTGAGAGGGTGATCCCATGGGTGCTCCTTCTATTTGTTTGTATTTTTGTCCGTTGTAGGTGAAGTATGTATTGGATAGACAGTGATTGGTCAGATCTAGGATGTGCTGGGGGGTTGTATTTGTTTTGGATGGCTGTCAAGGCTTCTTTTATTGGCACTTGGGTGAAGAGGATATGACATCGAAGCTCACTAGTAGGTCGCTGGGTTGTAAGTTTTGTTTCTTTATGATCTCGATGAACTGGAATGAGTTTCTTACATGTGAGTTGATGGATTCTGCATAGGGCTGTAGTTGTTTGGCGAGAAATTTGGCTAGGTTTTGTAGAGGTGAGCCTATGGAGCTGACTATTGGTCTAAGTGGAGTTCCTTCTTTGTGTATCTTGGGAGACCATAAAGCTTAGGGCATCTGGAAGATTTCTCTCTGGGTATGATTCTTTGCTGGATTTCTTCACTGATGGGGAGGCTTTTATTTTGGATCTGGTGGTTTTTTCTAGGTAGGTGGTGGGGTCTGTCTTTAGGGGTTTGTATGTGGGGTCTAGGAGTAGGTTGGTTAACTTGGTTTGGTAGTCAGATGTGTTCATAACCACTGTCGCGTTGCCCTTGTCTGCTGGTAGGATTATTATGCTGGTGTCTTCTTTCAGGTTACGTAGTGCAGTTTGTTCTTCTTTGGATAAGTTGCTTTTGGGTGGTTTGCTAGTGCAGAGGATGTTGGTGATTTCGAGTCTGATTCTATTAGCATCATCAGGGTTGGTTTTGGTCAGGCTGGTTTCAACTCCGCATATGATGGTTTCTGTGGGGATGTGTTTGGGAGCAACAGCAAAGTTGAATCCTTTTGAAAGGACCTTGGTTTCGGCTTCGGTGAGGATCTTGTCTGAGATGTTGTGCACTGTTTGTTTCATGTGTGGCTGTGAGGGGAGAGGAGTTGGTTTCTGGCATTGTTGTAGTTTTCTGAGTTTGTTGGTGTGTGTGTCTGTCTTGAGGGTGGTCTGTGTTTCGGCTCTCCAGACAGCGAGTTGTTTGGATTTGTCCCAAAGTAAGGGGTGAATCTTGTTGCTGAGTCTGAGGTGAAGTGTGAGAAGATCTTTGTTGATTTGGACTAGGAGAAATCTTTTTGTGTGAAGTTCATTTCTAATTAGCGCCAATTCTGTTCTTTTTAGGATGCGTTTGGTGGCTGCTGTGTTGGTGTGGAATTTCAATTGGAAGCTTGTGGGAATTAAATTTTGATCTCGGCAGTTGCATAGGAATGCGAGGTCACATAAAATGGAAGCTCTTTGGACTTCAAGTTTTCATAAGTCCTGGTCAGATGGTGGGTTTCCTCCCGTAGAGGTGCAATATTTGTTTTCTGAGGTTCTCGCGGGTATTTGTATGTGGATCTTTGGTTATTCGGGTTTTCTCCGCGTAAGATTCAAAGTATCTAGGCAACGTTTCGATGAAGTCTCATTCATCATCTTCAGGCTTGCTTCTTCGGCTCTGTGCTTCTCAGAGTGATGTGAGCTTTCAGCTGCTTCTTCCTTCTAAACCCAATCGGAACGCAGCCAAGCCCCCACCCAGTCAAGTCACACACTGGCAGTTAGAAGCGTTTCGATGAATGAGACTTCATCGAAACGTTGCCTAGATACTTTGAATCTTACGCGGGAGAAAACCCGAATAACCAAAGATCCACATACAAATACCATGAGAACCTCAGAAAACAAATATATATATATATATATATATATATATATATATATATATATATATATATATATATATATATATATATACACACATATACATATACATATACATATACATATACATATACATATACATATATACATACATACATACATACATACATATATATATATATATATATATATATATATATATATATATATATATATATATATATGGATCTTTGGTTATTCGGGTTTTCTCCCGCGTAAGATTGGAAGTATCTAGGCAAGCGTTTCGATGAAGTCACATTCATCATCTTCAGGCTTCTGTCTTCAGCTCTGTGCTTCTCAGAGTGATGTGAGCTTGCAGCTGCTTCTTCCTTTTAACTGCTAGTGGGGTGTGACTTGATTGGGTGGGGGCTTGGCTGTGTTCTGATTGGGTGGGGGTGTTCTCATTGGTTGGGGTTTGGCTGTGTTCTGATTGGTTGGGGGGTTGGCCATGTTCTGATTGGCTGGAGGTGTGTTCTGTTCCCCACCTGAACAGAACACACCTCCAGCCAATCAGAAAACAACAGAAAGGAGGAAAGCAGAATAAAAGGGAGGTGGAGAGACAAGGGGGTAAAGAGGGCAAGGAGAAGAATAAGCAAGGGAGAAAGGAAGGGACGAGAAGCCTCAATGGTGGGGAGCAAGATGCAAAGAAACAAAAATCTTTTAGAGATAATGGATAAACTTTATTGAAAAAGGGATTCTGGAAAGGTACATAAGATTGTATTTTTATATTTGTACTTAGAAATAATCTTAGAAAATTGGAAACAATATGTAATTTAAAATGTGATAAAATATTTAGTATAATTTAGTGAAATTTTTGTCAAGAAAAAGAAAGCAATGAAATAAATGGGAGAATTGGAGTAGAAGGGGGAACATTTTAACGAAATAATGATTTAAAATATGTGATGTGGGGGGGGATAACTATGAAAAGCATAAGTGTTCCCATAAAGGCATGATATTTAATTGAAATGGGTAAAATGTTTAAGATATAAATGAATATTAATATTAATGATTAGATTGTGTTATCCTAGTGAATTTTTTTTGTGAAATGAGAGATTTGAAGTAGGAGAAGGGGGAACATTCTAATGAAATAATGATTTAAAATATGAGATCTGGGGGGAAAATAACTATGGAAAATAGGTGTTCCCATAAAAGTATGATATTTAACTGAAAAGTAATGTGTTAAGTGTTTAAGATATAAATGAATATTAATATTAATGAATAGATTTGTATTGGCATTGATAATATTGTATAATTTTAGAATGTACCAAACAGAATCCCAATGTAAGCTATGTATTCTATATTAAGTATTATAAATGTAGGGGAAAGAGATAAAGGCGTCATACTCCAATTAGTGTACAGGAGAAGTTTTGTTTAAAAAAGAAAGATAAATGGATAGCTGGAAACAGAACAGACAAAGAATAATAAATATTATGATTTGAATTGAGATGAGATAAATAAAATAAAACTAAGAAAATTTAAAAGAGATGAGAAGCTATATAGAAAATTGAAAATGGTAATAAGATATGGAATGGTATACAAAATGAATATGAATTTGAATTTGTGTCTGTACGAAGAGTTGTAACCCGGGACTAAGCAACTTTCAGAAAAGATGTTTTTTATGTTTCTATGTTTTGTGTTTTTGTGTGTCTATGTTTGAGCTAATAAAACCTTGGAGGAATGTTAGAAGAGGACAATTGAGAATAAAAGATAGAAGAGAATAAAGCAAGTTAGAAGGAAAAATAAGTATAGTGAATAAAAACTTATAAAAAAGATAAATATAGAAAAGAAATATAATTGAATAAAAGTAAAGGGAGAAATAATGAGAAACTTGAAAGCATATGTATGTGTTTATAAGGAGATGTGTCAATGGTGTATAAAATGTTTTATTTGTTTTGTTAAAATTTACAAATAACTTCCAGAAAAGAGGTTTTATGTTCTTATGTTTCATGTTTTGTATGTCTTTAAAAATTAATAAAATTTGTAAAAAAAAAAAACCCAGAAAGACTCTCCCTAAATCTTTTTTTAAAATGGTAGATGAAATAAACTTAAAAGATACATGGAGAGAAAGAAATGCTAAAACTAAACAATACACCTTTTATTCAAATAGACACTTATCATAGTCCAGAATAGATATGATATGGATGTCAACAGAATTAATAACTAATATTCAAGAAATAAATATTGAAACAAGTACTTGGGCAGATCACAATCCAATGACAATTAAATGGAAAGGACAAAAAAGAAGATCTAGATGGATGTTAAATAATACTATGTTAAAGGAAAAATACTTCACACAGTGGATGGAGAAAGAATTGGCCTTTTTCTTTAGAAAAAACAAAAAAGAAGATACATCAATTCAGAATGTATGGGATACAATGAAGGCATATGTTAGAGGCTTGATAATAGACTATACAAGGAAAAGAAATACTATGAAAAAATTAGCCTCTAAGGCCTTAGAGGATGAGTATAAAAGACTTGAAAAAGAGCTACAGAAAATGCCACAGAAAAAGGACATCAAGCTAAAAATGAATATAATTAAACATAAAATGGGTCAAATAGAAAAAGAAGAATTAGCACAGAAAATTAGAGGTGCTAAACAGAACTACCGTATATACTTGAGTATAAGCTGAGTTTTTCAGCCCATTTTTTGTGCTGAAAAAATCCCCCTCGGCTTATACTCGAGTCAGATTCCCCTCTGAAAAAAAAATGGTGTGGAGTCGCTGCCGCCGGAGCGGCCCCAGTCCCGCCGCCTCGGGAAGGGCGCATCCTGATACTTTCCTTGGTGCTCCGGGCAGAAGTAACTGGCCTGCTTCAGTCACAGTTCAGCAGAACACCCCACTAAGTACCCCAAGGTTTAGTGAACCATAAACCACTGTTGGCTCCAACAAGGGGACAGGCCAGGAAGAAGTAACTGGGATTTAGTAAATCTAGAATCATTTTAATCCCAATCCAGATTGAATTCATACAGTCCATACAGTCTTAACTCTGCGAAGCCTCGTTCACCAGCCCAGGCGGAAAGAGGAGCACCCGCTGCTCACGGGAACAGTTTACTGCCATTGCCCTCAAAGGAGGGCAACCGGACTGAATCCGAGGGCAGCGCTTGTTGCGTGCGGAGGCGACAAGCCCGCTCGGGTGGGCGTGTTTGCCCAGAGACCCCGGACGAAGCAGCGGCAAAGCTCCGCTGACATCTGCGGGCAGACAGGCGACGCGGGACCTTCTCCTCCAAGGGCGCCCGGTGCCTTTCTATCCACCCCGGCCCATCTCTTTCAAGCGGCGGCGACTGCGGGGCGGGGGTCGTCCTGTGGGGACACTGGTGGGCGCGGAAAGAGGGCGGCGGAAGAAGCTCCTCTCCTGCCCCGCCCGGGGGTGTCTTCCCCTTCTCCCGGTACAGGGAGCTCCGCAGCGCTGGGCGGGCGCCAAAGGCGACGCTCGGGGCTGGTCGGAACCGTCCGGCGCGCCCGATCCGATGCTAGCACAGCGGCTGCGCAGCTTCGCGCTCCAGCGGCGGCCTTCAAGCCGTGGCCTTTCCCTTCCCGAGGCGACGCGGGACTGGGGCGCTCCGGCGGCAGCGACTCCCAACAGCCCCAGCCGGGAAGGGAAAGGCAAAGGCGCTTTGCCTTTCCCTTCCCGAGGCGGCGGGACTGGGCCGCGCCGGCGGCAGCGACTCCCAACAGCCCCAGCCGGGAAGGGAAAGGCAGGCGGCGGCGACTCCCAACAGCCCCAGCCGGGAAGGGAAGGCAGGCGGCGGCGACTCCCAACAGCCCCAGCCGGGAAGGGAAAGGCAGGCGGCGGCGACTCCCAACAGCCCCAGCCGGGAAGGGAAAGGCAGGCGGCGACTCCCAACAGCCCCAGCCGGGAAGGGAAAGGCAGGCGGCGGCGACTCCCAACAGCCCCAGCCAGGAAGGGAAGGCAAAAAGCGCTTTGCCTTTCCCTTCCCGAGGCGACGTGAGATAGTGAGATCGTTTCCCAAATTAATTATTATTATTATTTTTAAACAAGTTTTATTAGTTTTTTTCAAAACACACAAGTCGTCATTATCCATTACATATTTAACCCTTTTTCCATTATAAATTTAACAAGTCAGATAAACTATAATTCTGTTTTAAACCATTTCCATATAAACATACAAAAACCTCTTATCCATTTTCTCTTTCATTCTCTTTACTCTTATTCCATTTTATTATTATCATTTCATCTATTTCTTTCTGACTTAGTTACCATTATTTTCATTCTATATTTCTGCAAGGTTTCATTAATTCTCCCCCCCAAAAAAACATATATACACAATACACAAAACATAAAAAAGAATCTTTTTGGAAAGTAACTTGGACCCAGGTATTTCTTTCTTCATGGACTTCAACTGTATTCATACTCATCTTACATATCATTACTTATTTTATTTACCATTCTAAATCTTCTATATTAACTTCTCCCCATATTTCATTCTTTTTAATTCTATCTTAATTAATCATCTTAATTTGAGTCATTATATTTGTATTTTTTGTCCATTCTTTATTGTACCTTTGTCTCATTCCTTTAAAAAAAAAAAAGAAGAAGAAGAAATTTCTCCTGAAATCACTAATCAGAGTATGATGCCTTTCTATCTCCCCACTAAATTAATCAAATTAATCTTTGAAATACCCAATCCGATTTTGCTTGGTACATTCTAACTAAGTAATACATCCAAAATAATTAAATACATAGTTAAACAATAGATCTAAATATTAAAAACAAATACTATAATGAAAATTTTATAATAACATCAATACCATAATCTTATTAAACTCTTTAATTAAAGCTCAATATTCTAAATCTCCTCTCATATTATATTTTAAAACCAATCATTATTAACATTTCAACATTTTAATCTCTTATCAACTCTTCAGCATTTAAGTTTTCTATTTCTAATACAATACTACAATATCATCTTATGTACCTTGCAAAATCTCTTTGAAGAAATTATACTTATCCTTTATCCCTAAAAAAAATTCCTTTTTTCCCATTTAATTTCAAAACTTTGTAGCTTTTCTCCACCTTTTCCCTTTCTTTCTTCTCCCAACAAACCTTTCTACCCCCCCCCTTTTTCTAGCCTCTGCCTTACTGGCTTCCCTTCTCTGTCGTATTCCTCTTCCCTTTTGTTTACCATCCTTATATTGATTTTGCACCTTGTTTTTCCCTTTCTTAAATGTTTTTTTAAATCTCAAGTCCTTTATTTCTCTTCCTTTCCCTCTTCCTTCCCTCTTGGTCGAGTTCTGAGATTTATTAAAGATGGCTTCCTCTCCTTCTTCTTCTTCTGCTGTCTTCATCTGTTGCAATGTTTGTTGATAGTTAATGAGCGCCATTTCCAAAAAAAGGCAGGCTTCTTTCAAACCAGCTTTACCATTTTTTTTTTTGCTTGCTCATAATCTTTTCTCAGTTCCTCAATAGAAGAAGCCATTATAAATCTTTTCTTTTCTTTTCTCTTACAACAGTCAGAATATTCCAAAGGAAAAATAAGACAATCCCAAAGTTATCAGTCAATCCAAACCAAGACAGAGTTCCCACTCTCTCCTCCTAGGGTGGTATCAATCAGAGAAAAAGAAAGTCCAAATCTGTTTCTTAAAATCTTATTGCAATATATTTTAGTCTTTCAATCCTTAAGGCATCTCCTCCAACAAAGTCTTAGCATACAAATATTTTTTTTTTAGTCCTCTCTTTTCCCACTCATCGCTTAAAGCCAGTTTTCACCTAAAAAAAAAATAGGTTTCTTAATATTCACTTTTTATTCCGTAGAAAAAGAGGGTAAGCTATCCTTTCAGCACCATTAAACTGCCTCTTTTTTCCTCTTCTCGAAGGTATCATTCAGAAAGTCATACTTTTCAGGAATTTTGTTAAATATGTCTTAGAGTCCTAGGAGCCAAGAAAAACTTTCTCCTTTCAAGCACTTTCTCCACTTCCTCCTGCGCATTCTTACCCGGCTGCCAGCTTCTTTGTGGCGGCCATTACGGACCGCCGCTGCACCGTCCTGGGAAAAGGGGTTCTGCCGGCCGGGGAGGGGTCTGCAACACCCCCAAACCCTTCTCCGGATCCCCCTACCTTCAGCTGCCCCTGCAGGGGCCTAGCTCCGTACCCGTCTGGGTCGGAGCCCCAAAAATGGCTAGCGCGCAAATCCCTGCCGCTCGCGGCCGACAAACCGGAAGTCCCAAATTAATTATTTTTATTTTTGAAATTTACCAGTAGCTGCTGCATTTCCCACCCTCGGCTTATACTCGAGTCAATAAGTTTTCCCAGTTTTTTTTGTGTAAAATTAGGTGCCTCGGGTTATATTCGGGTCGACTTATACTCGAGTATATACGGTACTTTGAAGATGCAAATAAACCAGGTAGATGGTTAGCATACAAACTGAGAAAGGAGAAAGAATCAAGGAAAATATTGCAATTAACAGATGAACAAGGCCAAGTTTGCTATGGTAGTAAAGAGAAGAAGGAAATCATTTGAGACTACTATGGGAAACTATATATGCAAGAGAATATTGATGAGGAAAGAGTTAAACAGTACTTACAGAATGCTAATTTACCTCAAATACCTAAAGAGATTGAAACAATGTTAGAAAGCAATATAACGATGATGGAGTTAACTGAAGCACTCAAGAAGCAAAATAATGGAAAGGCACCAGGCCCAGATGGACTTCTGGCAGAAATTTACAAAACATTTCAAGAATCGTTAAATCTTCCATTGCTAGAAGTTATGAATGAAGTTATGTTAAAGAAGAAGATACCTAAATCATGGTCAGAAGCCTATATTACACTTATTCCAAAAGAGGAGGTCGATCCATTACAAATTAAGAACTATAGACCTATTTCTCTACTAAATGCAGATTATAAAATCTTTGCTTCAATATTGGCAGAAAGACTTAAAAATATCTACATAATTTTATTCATCCTGATCAAAATGGATTTCTGCCAAAGAGACAAATTAAAGATAATATGAGAGTAATCTTGGACACTTTGGAATACTACGAGGCACATCCTGAAAAACAAATGTCTCTGATATTTCTAGATGCACAGAAGGCATTTGATAATGTGAATTGGCGATTCATGTTATTACTGTTGGAACAGATGGGCTTTGCTAGAAAATGTATTCAAGCAATAGAAGCTATATACTATAAGCAAACGGCAAAGGTAATGATAGAGGGAGAGCTGACAGACTTTTATTAATATAAAAAAAGGAACAAGACAAGGGTGCCCACTATCACCTTTGTTGTTTGTGTTAACTTTGGAAGTGTTAAACAGAAATATTAGAGATGAAAAGAATATAAAAGGAATGAAAATCAAAAAGGAAGAATTTAAGCTGCAAGCATTTGCAGATGATCTGGTTTTCATCTTAGAAGACCCTCTAGAAACAGCACCAAAATTGATAGAAAAAATAGAGACATATGGAAAGGTGGCTGGTTTGAAAATAAATAAAGATAAGACAAAGATCTTGACAAAGAATATGCTATTAAGACAAAAGGAAGAACTGGCAGACCTATTGAAAATTCAGGTCACGAATAAGATCAAGTACTTGGGGATATATTTGACAGCAAGAATAATTATATCAAACTTAAACAGCAGATAGCGCTAGATCTGGCGAAATGGGAAAATTTATAACTGTCACTAATCGGGAGAATTTCAACAATCAAGATGAATATATTACCCAGAATTTTATATTTGTTTCAAACAATTCCAATTAGGCTTGGAAAAGATTACTTTGAAGATTTAAATAAAATTGTGTTGAAATATATATGGCAAGGTAAGAAAGCGAGAATAAGTTAAAATTTTGCAAAATGCTAGAATTAGAGGAGGATTTGGTTTGCCTAATTGGGAGTTGTATTATCAAGCTACAAATCTGATGTGGGTTGAGGCATGGATAACACTAAGAAATACTAGATTGTTGACATTAGAAAGACATGATTTGTTGTTGGGGTGGCATGCTTTTTTATGGTATAAAGGAACTAAAACACGGGTACTTTAGAAGACATTATATACGGGAGTCTCTGTGGTTAAATTGGGAGAAGATTAAAAGACAATGTTATTTGAAAATTCCAGTCTGGCTATCGACTATTGAAGCATTTTCTTATCCTATAATATATAAAAAGGAACAAACAGTTAGATATGGTGAAATATTGAATGAAAAGGGTGAACTCAAATCTATACAAAAACTAGAGGAACAAGGTATAAAGATAAATTGGTTTTCATATGCACAAATACATTCAAGGTATGATAAAGATTCTAAAATGGAAGGTTTCTATGAATTTTGGATATGGGATTGATCTAGAGAAATGGCAAAAATTGTGGTCTCAAAATTATAAAATGACAATGTCAACAGCATATAAAGAAAATTTGTATAAGATGTTTTACAGGTGGCATTTTTCCCTGACAAGAATAGCAAGAATGTTCAAGAATAAATCTGAAAAATGTTGGAAATGTCATCAGACACCTGGCTCATATTACCATATATGGTGGACTTGTGCGAATACTAAAAAATACTGGACTAAAATCGGCATGTGGTTGGAAAAAATGACAAAAAAACATATAGACTTGAAACCAGAGATATTTTTATTGGGAATTTTACTTGAAATATCTGATTGTAAATGTATTAACAGCGGCTAGGATTGTATTTGCCAAAAACTGGAAAAATGAGAAAACACCATCACAGGAGGAAATAATTAAGAAAATATTGGAATGTGTTGAAATGAGTAGATTGACATTTGAAATTAGAGAACAAGAGGATAAACAATTTTATAAAATTTGGGATCTATTCTATCAATGGGTTAGGGTTAGGGTTAGGGTTGTATGTATGAATGCATACATTTACTGTTATGATCTAGATAAGCTGACATATCAGCCTGAGTTGGGCAAATATCATTAACCATAATTTCTATCAGCAGGAATCAGATTTGGTCCTTCAGGAAGAAGGCAACTCCACCTAACCCTGCAGCTAGCAGTAATTGTTTATGAACCAGTATATTTTTGCAAAAATTAAAAACCCAATATTGTAGGAGTCTAATTTTTACTTGTTTGTATACATTCAAACCTTCACAAACTCTGAACATGAATTTAGATCTTGTATAGTATGCCCAGGTTGGTCTGGAGTGGTGATATATATGGTTCAGTGTTATTAGCACATTAATGATATCACTAACAAATGATTTATCCTAGCAGTTTCATATAGATATTGATGAACAATGTAGAGTCCTGAGTCTTGGGACTTACCAGGTAGGTTCCACAATTCCACCCATCCACAGGGGAACTGCCCATTAAGTAATTGCAAAATGGTACCCATAAATGGTCGGTCATTCTATGGATGTTAGCATCTTCTAGACTTTAATGGAGATCATTCATCAGGTCAAAATATATTGTTTCCTCAAAAGGGAAATTTGGACCTGGGCATTAATTTTCTGTTTATTGAAAATAGCTTTTTCAAAAGTTGGACTATTGCTGACTATTTTAAAGTCAATAGTATCTCATTCCATGTTAAAGAAGCATTTAGTATTTATCAAATCAATCCTCATAGTTCTTTTCTTGCTATTCAAGGGAAATAAAAAAAATGTACTAGTATTTATAACATAGAGTATTCTGCCATTTCATATTTTGCAAATGAGGATAGGTATGATATGGTTGCCATTACAGGAACCTGGTGAGATGAAACCCATGACTGGAATGTACTGATGGATGGATATAATTTGTTCAAAAGAATCCTGAAAAAAAAAAGAAGGTGGAATTGCACTATATGTAAAGAATAACTACATATCAATAGAAATACACATGATCAAAGATAAAAACCCTTCAGAATGTATATTGGTCAATATAAAAAGGGAGGAAGTGACAATGTCCTAGGTATATATTACAGGCCACCCAACCAATCAGAGGAAATAGACAAACTCTTGCAACCAGTTAACAAATCTATGTAGGAAGTGGGAAATCAGACAGATTTCTAATCAACCTAGCTGACAACTTTGTCATCCAAAAGATAGAGGAGGGAACTAGAAGTAAAGCTATATTCGAGCTAATTCTTTTTTTTTTTTTTAAACAATTTTATTAGTTTTTAAAGACAAACAAAACATAAAAACATCCAACTTTTCCATAAGTATACAAACAGTGTGTCGGTTGGTTTACCAATTTTTTGTGCATCCATTTCATAGTCTCAATTACAGTTACATTACATAATGACTCATATTATCAATCGAAAATTATATACCCTAGTATCACTGTTAAACAATCATTTGACTATAATTTTATTCATTCATGCTTTACAAGATAACTATAGTTTACTTAGTTTATTTAATAACAAATCATATAATCATACCAGATCTATCCTAAAAACATTTTATAAATGTAATATCAAATAGAAAAGAAACAAATGTCTCTTTATATATTCATTATTATCTAAAATTCTAAATATTCTATTTATTGTATTTTATCATCCAACCATTGATAGAAAAGATCCCAAATTTCATAAAATTGTTTATCCTCTTGTTCTCTAATTTCAAATGTCAATCTACTCATTTCAGCACATTCCAATATTTTCTTAATAATTTCTTCCTGCAATGGTATTTTCTCATTTTTCCAGTTTTTAGCAAATACAATCCTAGCTGCTGTTAATACCTTTACAATCAGGTATTTCAAATCTTTACTATATGTATCGGGTAAGATTCCCAATAAAAAGATCTCTGGTTTCAAGTCTATATGTTTCTTTGTTATTTTTTCCAACCACATGCGAATTTTAGTCCAATATTTTCTAGCATCCTCACAAGTCCACCACATATGGTAATATGAGCCAGGTATCTGATGACATTTCCAGCATTTTTCAGATTTATTCTTGAACATTCTTGCTATTCTTGTCGGGGGAAGGTGCCACCTGTAAAACATCTTATACAAATTTTCTTTATAAGCTGTTGACATTGTCATTTTATAATTTTGAGACCACAATTTTTGCCATTTCTCTAAATCAATCCCATATCCAAAATTCTTTCCCCAAGCAATCATAGTTTCTTTAACTTGTTCTTCCTCTAATTTAAATTCCAGTAAATAACCATATAATTTTTTAATCACCTTTTCATCAGTACCTGTCAAAATCTTATCTAAATCAGTCAATTTATCATAAAATCCCTCTGTCTTAAAATCTTCATCATACCTTGAATGTATTCGCGCATATGAAAACCAATTCATCTTTATACCTTGTTCCTCTAAGTTTTGCATCGATTTAAGTTCACCCTTTTCATCCAATATTTCCCCATATCTAACTGTTTGTTCCTTCTTATAAATTATAGGATAGGAAAATGCTTCAATGGTCGATAACCAAACTGGAATTTTCAAATAACATTGTCTTTTGATCTTCTCCCAATTTAACCACAAAGACTCCCGTATATGATGTCTTCTGAAATAGCCCTGTGTTTTAGTTCCCTTATACCATAGAAAAGCATGCCAACCCAACAACAAATCATGTCTTTCTAATGTCAACAATTTAGTCTTTCTTAGTGTTATCCATTCTTTGGCCCACATCAAGTTTGCAGCTTGATAGTACAATTCCCAATTAGGCAAACCAAAACCTCCTCTAATTCTGGCATCTTGTAAAAGTTTTAGCTTTATTCTCGCTTTCTTGCCTTGCCATATATACTTCAAGACAATTTTATTTAAATCTTCAAAATAGTCTTTTCCAAGCCTAATTGGTATTGTTTGAAACAAGTATAAGATTCTGGGTAGGATATTCATCTTGATTGTTGAGATTCTCCCTATTAATGACAATTGTAGATTTTCCCATTTCATCAAGTCTGAGGCTATCTGTTGCTTAAGTTTAATATAATTGTTCTCTTTTAATGTACTACATCTTGGTGTCAAATATATCCCCAAATACTTGACCTTATTCATAACTTGAATTTTCAATAGGTCTGCCAGTTCTTCTCTTTGCCTTAATAACATATTCTTTGTCAAAATCTTTGTTTTATCTTTGTTTATTTTCAAACCTGCCACCTCACCATATGTCTCTATCTTTTCCAATAATTTTGAAGCTGTTTCTAAAGGGTCTTCCAAAATAAAGGCCAGATCATCCGCAAAGGCTTGCAATTTAAATTCTTAAATTTTTAATTTTCATTCCTTTTATACTTTTATCATCTCTAATATTTCTATTCAACACTTCAAAAGTCAATACAAATAGCAAAGGTGATAGAGGGCATCCTTGTCTTGTACCTTTTCTTATATTAATAGAGTCTGTGAATTCTCCCTCTATCATTACCTTTACCGTTTGCTTATGGTATATGGCTTCTATTGCTTGAATAAATTTTATGGCAAAACCCATCTGTTCCAATAATAATAACATAATTCTCCAATTCACATTATCAAATGCCTTTTGAGCATCTAAGAATATCAAAGCCATTTGCTTTTCGGGGTGTGCCTCATAATATTCCAAAGTGTCCAGGATTACTCTCATATTGTCCTGGATTTGTCTCTTTGGCAGAAATCCATTTTGATCTGGATGAATAAAATTGTTTAGGTATTTTTTAAGTCTTTCTGCCAAAATTGAAGCAAAGATTTTATAGTCTGCATTTAGTAAATAAATAGGTCTATAGTTCTTGATTTGCAATGGATCAGCCTCTTCTTTTGGGATAAGTGTAATATAAGCTTCTGACCATGTTTTAGGTATCCTCTTCTTTAACATAGCTTCATTCATGACTTCTAGCCATGGAATGCTCAATGCTTCTTGTAGTGTTTTATAAAATTCTGCCGGAAGCCCGTCTGGACCTGGTGCTTTCCCATTGTTTTGCTTCTTAAGTGCTTCAGTTAATTCCATCATTGTTATATTACTTTCTAACATTTTTTCAGTCTCTTTAGGTATCCTAGGTAGATTAGCATTCTGTAGATACTGTTTAACTTTTTCCTCATCAATATTCTCTTGCTTATATAGTTGCCCGTAAAAGTCTCAAATAATTTCCTTTTTCTCTTTATTACCATAGCAAACTTGGCCTTGATCATTTATTAATTGTGATATTTTCCTTGATTCTTTCTCCTTTCTCAATTTGTATGCTAACCATCTACCTGGTTTATTTGCATCTTCAAAATAGTTCTGTTTAGCACTTCTAATTTTCTGTGCCAATTCTTCTTTCTCTATTAGACCCATTTTATGTTTAATTATGTCCAATTTTAGTTTAATATCTTTTTTCTGTGGCATTTTCTGTAGTTCTTTTTCAAGTCTTTTATGCTCATCTTCTAAATCTTTAATGGCTTGTCTTTTCTTGATATATTTTTTTCTTATATAGTCTATTATCAAGCCTCTAGCATATGCCGTCATTGTGTCCCAGACATTCTGTATTGAAGTATCTTCTTTTTTATTTTCTCTAAAAAAGAAGGCCAATTCTTTCTCCATCCATTGTGCAAAGTCTTTTTCCTTTAAAATAGTATTATTTAATGTCCATCTCGATCTTTTTTTGTCCTTTCCATTTAATTGTCATTGGATTATGGTCTGCCCAAGTAGTTGTTTCAATATTTGTTTCTTGAATGTTAGATATTAGTTCTGTTGAGATCCAAATCATATCTAATCTGGACCATGATAAGTGTCTATTTGAATAGAAAGTATATTGTTTGGTTTTAGCATTTCTTTCTCTCCATATATCTTTTAAATTTAATTCATCTATCATTTTAAAAAAGGATTTAGGGAGAGTCTTTCTATTTTGCTTTGTTATTGTTGCTGTATAGTCCAGTTTATTGTCTACAATTCCATTAAAATCTCCCATCATAACTATATTAACATAGTCCAATCCAATTATTTTCATATGTAATTTTTTGTAGAATTCTTCTTGTTTATAATTCGGAGCATAGATTGCAATCAGGAGTGTTTTCATATTATTGTCCATTATTTCCACCATTAATACTCTTCCATCTTCATCAGTATAAATCAATTTTGCTGGAATAGTCTCTTTAATATAAAAAACCACTCCTCTTTTCTTAGATTGGGTCAAAGAAGTGAATATTTTCCCTAATTTTGGCTGTACCAACAATTGTTCATATTGTTTTTTAATAAGTACTTCTTGTAAACAAATTATATCAAATTTTAATTTCTCTAATTTATGAAAAAATTTCCTCCTTTTAACAGCTGAATTAAGTCCATTTATGTTCATTGTAATCAATTTTTTCTCTTCCATGGTTATATTTTGTAATTAGGTTTGACAGCTCTCGTAGATCTTGGTTCACGTTGCTCTTTGATCTCCACCTGTCCACCTACTGCGCCTTCTTCTTTTTCAGTCCCCATTTGGTCCTCTTGGAATTCAATTAGTGAGACCTCTTTTTCTGCCTCTTCCTCTCTCCTTCCAAAAAATTCTGCGTAGAAAAGTTCTGCTTTCTCAATTGAATCAATTCTATGTCTCCATTCTTGCCATGTGAACATTAGTCCTGGAATCAGCCATCTATAATTCACCTCCTTTTTCATTAACATTTTAGTCAGGAATCGATATTCTCTTCTCTTCTCTCTCACTCTTCTAGGTATTTGTTTTAAAACCACAATCTCCTTGCCTTTGTATTTCAATGTCTTCTCTCTTGCCACTTGTAATATTTGTGTTTTAATGGCTTTTTTTGTGAATCTGATGTGAACTTGTCTTGGTAGGTTGTTTCTCATCACATATCTTGTAAAGACTCGGTACACCTCATCTACTCCATCCATCATCTTTTCCTCTGTTATTTCTAAGGCTTCAGCCAGAATTTCTATCATTATCGCAGCTAAGTTTTGTCCTTTTTCTTCCTCTATGTTTTGGAATCTGAGATAGAATTCTGACCTGTCCATCTCCCACTTCAGCATCCCACTTTTATCTTGTTCAATGTTAGTCTGCTATCAATGTTTCCAATCTTCTCCTCTCTTTGCTTATCTTCTTCTTCAATTTTTTGGAAGCTCTCATCATACTTCGCCATCATTTGTTGGATATTTTCAATTTTTTCATCGGTCTTCCCTGTTCTTTGCTCAATGTTTTCTATTCTTTGTTCAATATTCTCTGTTCTCTTTTCAGTGGTGTCTGATTTTATTTTAAGATCTTGGATTCCTTGCATAATCATCTGTAGAGTCACTTTTTCTTGCTCTTTATCTTGCTTTAACATTGTTTGAATTAAACGTTGTCCTCCAGATGGTGGGGAGGCAGAAGTAGAAGTTGTGGCGCCAGAAGGTATGAGTCATCCTACTCATTTTGAACGATTCAAAATCTTCAAATTCTTTTAGATCTTAATCCGATTAGTAAGGTAGTCAATTATAATCCAAAATGGAAGATAAAAATAGTAAAAAGTAAAAAGCCCAATAATAGTAAAAAAAGAAAGAAAAGAAAAAGTTCTTCAGGTTCTTCTGAACCTTAATCCAATTATAAAATAGTCAATTGTAATCCAAAATAATGGATAAAAATAGGAAGAAGAAAAAAGCCCAATAATAATAAGAAAAAAATAAAGAGAAAGAAAAAAAGAAAAATAAAAGAGAAGTTTCTTCAGGTTCTTCATACCTTAATCCAATTGAAAAATCTCAATAATAAGAAAAAACAATAGGAATAAACCAAAGACATGGATGGAAGAAGCAAAAGTCCCAATAAAAAAAGAAAAAGGAAAAATTCTGAGGCTTTCCCTTTAAAATAAAAAGGAACATAAAAATATTACAAAAATAAAAGTTTACAGTAGAGCTGGTAGAGGGGGGTAGCACAACTAAAAAAAATAGAAAAAACACACTGCACTTTATTTAATTATCCAAGGCTCTTGTTATGACTCTCTTCCCCACAAGCTTCAAAGCCAAGCTTCAAGTATTTAGTTGTTGATAGAAGTCCAGAAGAACACCTGTAATAACACTCACCCGTGCTCTTCCCTCTATCTTATCAGATTGCAATGTCCTTGAAAAGGAGTCTTTCAGAATTCTCTCAACTTCAAATAAAATATTTTCAAGCCTCTAGTTGGCAGTGTTACAAAGTTTCTTTGTTCTCACTCCCCCCCCCTTTCCCAGGGAAAACGTAATAGAAGTTAAAAAAGAAAGAAAGAGTATGTATGTATGTATGTATGTGTGTGTATATATATATATATATATGTATATGTGTGTGTATATATATATATATATATATATATATATATATATATATATATATATACATACATACATACATACATACATACATACATATATATATATATGTAAAGAAAAATAACTAAAGGGAGCCTCTAATCTAAAAAGTTGAAAAATCAAAAAGGAGAAGAGAAAAAAAAAAGAATATATATAAAGGAAAAGTCAGTCCAGTTAACAACAGCTAAGTCGCAATAATCCAGTAAAAAAAGTAAAGGAATAAAAAGCCAAGCCTCACTTTGACATCTGTCTTTAAAAATCGCCGCTTATTCAATTTTGTCAAACATCTTACAGATTTCTTCTTGTTCTTAGAGTGTCCTTTCAAATCTCAAAATATTAGTAAAAAAAAAAAGGTTCTCACCCAGCCGACATACTTTCTCTTTCGATCTCTTCCTTTCCGGAGCTGTCCCAACTTCAGCAGCTTTGGGGCTGCCTCTCCACTGCCAGCAAAAGGGACTTCTCCTGGATCAACCAGGGACTTTGTGGTGTCCCTGGGATCCACAGGATGTGCCCTTCACTGTCACCATCTCTACGGGACAGTTTAGGTCCGTTTGGACCGACCAGGGGCGAAGATATCGGCTGCAATCTCAGAGCCCCGAGATTGCAAGCCGTACCGTCGCGACGTCAGCTCCGCCCTCCTATATTCAAGCTAATTCTTACTAATAGAGAAGAAGTGATAATTGATAAGAAGAGTGGAAATTGCTGGAACCTTGGGTGAAAGTGATTGGAATTCAATATAATGCAAACACAAGCAATAGAATATAATCCAACCAGTGTCTTAAACTTTAAAAGAGCTGACTTTAACTCAGAGAGAGCCTAGGAAAGATTCCATGGATGAAAACCCTAAAAGGGAAAACAATTCAAGAAATGTGGGAAACTCTGAAAAATGTGATCATAAAAGCCCAGTGCAGCACAATACCACTGAAAAAAACAAGAAATCCAAGAAAAAACCCAGCATTGCTGCACAAAGATCTCTCTGACAGACTCAAAGACAATAAGAACAAGTACAAAAAATGGAAAGAAGAATACATAACTAAGGCTGATTATCAGCAGATAGCCAGAATATGCAAACATGAAGTCATGAAAGCAAAGGCTCAGAACAAACAAAGACATGCAACAAAAGTCAAAGATAATTTTTTTAAAAAAGTTTCTTTCAATATATTAATAACAAGAAAAAGTTAAGGAAACAGTAGGTTCATTAAAGAGAAAAGATGGCAAGGAAGAAACAGGCAGTAGGGAGAAAGCAGAGCTACTTAACTCATTCTTTGCATCAGTCTTGATGCAAAAAGATATTATATGTACCAAATGTACAAAAAAAGAACCTACTGTGAAAGGCAAACTAGAAATAAAAATTAAGATACGTAAGAAAATGTTAAGAGAACACCTATATGACCTTGACGAATATAAATCACTGGGACCTGACAGATCACACCCCAGAGTTCTGAAGGAGCTGGCATATGTTATCTCAGAACCAGATCTGCAAACAACTAGAAGCAAATAAAGTTTTAACTATCATGTTTTCCTGAAAATACGGTCTATCTAAAAAATAAGCCCTAGCATGATATGTGTATGATATAAGCCCTACCCTAAAATAAGCCCAAGTTAAGATCTACCCACTTTGTCCCACCATCTGGTTGCTCAAGGCTGCAATGGGGCAGAAGGCTGTGCAGCAAGCTGATGCCATGGTCACAAGGTGAGGTGAGATTACGCACCTCAAGGCCCCTGCACCAGGCCACTCCCCACTTGACAACCTACCTCACCTCTTCCCTTTCACTTCCCTCCCGAGACAGACTGCCATGCAAAGGAGGAAGCGCGGGGAAGGCTCGGTCCCCTTACCTGGTCCCCCTCTGCTGTGTCTGAGCAAGGGGGGAGTGACAGAAAAGTCATCCACCACTGTTGCATATCAACTGTGTCCCCCACTGGAGGGGCTTTCTTCAATCCTTATCTCTCCCAACCTGCAGATCACCTGCTCAGCAGCAGCCTCCTCCTCCATCTGCCACACCATCTGCTCTTTGTTCACTGCCTGCCTTGTGTGGTTTCAAAGGTGGTAGCTCTGGAGGCTGCTGGTAGGAAGCAATGGTGGATGGAATGGGGGAATCTTTATCCACATATGATATAAATTCTCACCAGTCCCCCTACCACCACCTGCCTCATGGTGGTGGCACCTCTCTGCAGCATCCCTTGGCTGGCTAAGCTCTGGGAAATCTATGCTACCTGGAGTAGATCCACTTCCTGCCGGGCCAGAGGAGAGGATTTGCTTCTCACAGGGCAGGCCCATGACAAGAGGGCTGGACTCACATGTACACTCAGCTTCTTACAAAATCATACCTGTAGCTATCCTCAGCTGATCAGGAGGAAAACGTGTTTGCTCTGGATTTTAAGGCAGAAAATTCAAAGGCCCTGAGAAAAAGAATAAAGCTCTTCTGTTTGCAGTCCAAAGTGGGTGCCAAGGCCAACCCTGCAGAAAGTGATTTGCTCCTCCATGCAAAACTTCAAGGACTTTGCAGAATTATCAGGGAGGGGGAGCCTGGCCTTCCTCACCCAGGTCCATGTGGGGTAGTTTTCCCAGAACTTAGTGTCCTTCCATGTGAAGGAGGAACACAATGCTGGGAGGAGAGGTGGCAGAAAATGGGGCTGCCATTTTCAGAACAGAGAAGGGAGAAGCAGGACGATGCAGGCTGGTGAGAAAGTGGGGACCAGGAAGGAGGAAGGAAGGGGGAAGGAGCAAGAAAAACACACACACACACACACACACACACAGATCTGCAACAGAAGAGGGAGCCGTGCAGTGATCAAACCTGTTTGTGTGTGTGTGTGTGTTGTGGAGACAGAGAGAGAGAGAGGGAGGGAGGGAGGGAGGGAGAGAGAGAGAGAGAGAGAGAGAGAGAGAGATTAGATTAGATTAGATTAGATTAGATTAGATTAGATTAGATCCAGGGCTGGCGGTGGGGGTACTCCATACTGCCATCATTCCAGCTGCCTACTCTATTTATTTATTTATTTTATTTTATTTATTTTTGTCAATTGCTTACAAGATAATAGGTATAAGTAAAAAACATAGTTATGAATACATGGATACATATAAGAAAAATAAAAAAATAAAAGAAACAATAGGACAGGGACGGTAAGCACATTGGTGTGCTTATGCACGCCCCCTACAGATCTCTTAGGAAAGGTGTGAGATCAATAGTAGACAGTATAAGGTTAAAATTTTTGGGGCTTGGGGAAGAAACCACAGAGACAGGTAGAGTATTCCAGACATTGACCACTCTGTTGCTGAAGTCGTGTTTCCTGCAATCAACTTTGGTGCGATTAACCTTGAGTTTGTATCTATAGTTTGCTCTTGTATTGTTATGGTTGAAACTGAAGTATTCATTGACAGGTAGCACATTGCAATGTATGATTTTATATACTATACTTAGATCGGACTGAAGGCGGCATAGTTCTAGGTTTTCTAGGTCTAGAATTTCAGGTCTGGTGGCATAAGGTATTCTTCAACAAGTAGAGGAGTGGAGAACTCTTCTTGTGACTCTTCTTTCTGGACTTTCTCAACTGTGTTAATATCAGATACGTAATGTGGGTTCCAGACTGATGAGCTGTATTTGAGTATTGGTCTAGCAAATGTTTTGTATGCTCTAGTTATTAGTGTAATATTACAAGAGAAAAAGCTATGTAAGATTAGATTAACAACTCTTAACTCCTTTTTGGCTATGTAGTTACAGTGGGCTCTAGCACTTAGATCATTAGAGATGAGTGCTCCAAGATCCTTGACAGAGTTTGGATCATCAACACGTCTTGACTATTCAGCCTGTATTTTATTTTCTGATTATTATTTTTTTTGCCAATATGTAGGACAGAGCATTTATTTGTTGAGATTTGAAGTTGCCATTTGTTTGACCATTCTGATACATAGTCAAGGACTTTTTGAAGGGTAGCAGTATTGTCTGTGGTGTTGAATAGCTTTACATCATCATCGAAGAGAATGCAGTTGCTCTTAATATGATCACAGAGGTCATTTATGTAGAGTATGAAAAGAGTTGGTCCTAGAACACTGCCTTGGGGGACACCACTGTTGACAGGTACAGAATTTGATAGGACACTCCCAATTTGACCATTTGTTATCTGTTTGACGGGAATGCTTCTATCCAGTTATGCAGGGGTCCAGAGATACCGTAAGATTTTAGTTTTAGGAGTAGTTTGTCGTGTACCACTGAATCAAAGGCTTTACAGAAGTCTATGTAGATTGCATCTATTGCTTTGCCCTGATCGAGATGTGTAGTCCATATGTTTTTGCAGTGTAAGAGTTGCAGATTACACGGTAGTTTTTTCTGAAACCAAATTGTTTATTAGAGAGTAGGTTGTTTGTTTCTAAGTGGAGGATGATGGATTGGTTAATAATTGATTCCACGACTTTACAGGTGACGCAGCATAAAGAGATTGGTCTGTAATTTTCAACTAGGCTGGGCTCTCCCTTTTTGAAGATGGGGATAACCGTGGCTTGTGACCATAGTTTTGGCAAGGAGCTGGTCCTGAAAGATTTTTCAAAGATTATGCTTAAAGGTTCGGTGTCAGCTCCTACAATAAAACACTTTATTCACAGTTCCTGGTGTAGCAATGTGTGTTTTTTGGCTTCCTCCAACAGCAGCAACAAACGGTAAGTCCGAGCAAAGCCAGCGCTGAGAGCGTCTGCCTTTTAGTGCTTTTTATAATCCCTTTCCACCTGCCCCTGATAACTACCCAACATCCGTCACCCACCCTCATTTCACCTATGGTGGAAAAGCCCCCAGATAACACCTCCCCTTTACCCCGGGTCTCTCTCTACCCCGATCCCCCATATGACATGCCGACTAGCCAATACTATCTTTCGAAATGTTCCCTGGCTGGGCGCATTGAGAAAGAGAGGTGTTTTGCTGAGATCGTTGCAAAACACTGAACAGTTCACAAAGCAACCCTGCAGCCCGCCATGCCGAACAGGTGATCCATTAGTCTCCTGGCCAGTAGCTACGATGACGTATCGAGCTTCGTTTCATCGGTAGCGTTGGTTACACCTGATGGGGAAAGAGGTTGCATTTGGTGTCGTCAGCTGTCATCAACCCGGGGTTGTCAGGAAGGATCACTTGCCCCAATCTGGAGGACGTGACTATGTGTCGGGCTTCATTTGGCAGTAGTGTTGTTGAAGCCCGACATGCGGCCCCCTCTACCATGTGTCTCTCTGAAACAAAAAAACAGACAATAACTATCCTGTATATGCAATTACCCCCTCCCTGCCCGCTTTTGTGGGGTATTTCCTATGGAACCGCCGTCGCAATCGGGGTGCGGATACATCTGTAAATGGTATCCATGCCGCGTCTGATAGTGTGTACCCCTTCCAGCTAATTAGATATTGCAGGACACCCAATCGTTGACGTGAATCAAGTATCTCGTCGATTTTGTAATGGTTATCACGTACTGATCCCGGCATAGTCGCTCTCGGTTCTTGTCTGGCCATATTGGCCAGTTTTAGTAGAGTAATGTGGAATACGGGATGAATTCGTTTAAAATGAGATGGCAGTTGAAGCCCCACCATTACTGGATTTATTGCTCGTAATATTTGAAATGGTCCAATATATTTTGGTTCCAGTTTTTTCTTATTTAAACCCAGGTGTATGTATTTTGTTGATAAATAGACCCAATCTCCAATATTATATGGTTTTGGTTGGATCGTTTCTTGTTGCTTTGGGTTGCATACACTTCTTGGCCTTTTTTCAATGCGATTCGCACTGAGACCCATTGTTTCGTAGTATTGGGAGTTTCTTGTGGTTGTTCAGCTTCGGCCATTCCTGTATAGGTGTAAATTCCATCCCGTTAACTATTTGAAAAGGAGAATAACCAGTGCTACTATGTTCCACATTATTATATGCGACTTCAGCATATGGCAGTAAAGTTGTCCAATTGCTTTGTTGTGAATCAACATAACACCGGAGATATTGCTCAATGGCCGCATTAACTCGGCTGCTCCATTGGTAGCCGGATGGTAGGCTGTACTCAACCCTTGTGTCGATCCAATCGCACAGATGAATTCACGCCAAAATTTGGATGTAAACTGCACTCCTCTATCAGATATAATCCATTTGGGTACTCCATGTAATCGATATATATGTTGTATAAATAATTGTGCTAGTTTCTTAGCCAATGGTATTCCTTTACATGGTACAAAATGTGCCTGTTTTGAAAATAAATCGATAACAATCCATATAACTGTGTACCTGTTTATTATCTGGTGAATCCACTATGAAATCCATCCCAATTTCTTGCTACGGTTTCGTTGGTTCGGATACAGACTGCAATAGACCTGTTGGTTTTCCTATTTTTGTTTTATTTATCATACAAACTGGACAGGACTTCACATACGTTTCGATATCCGATTGCATGCCTGGCCACCAAAACTGTCGTTTTGCTAAATGTAATGATTTCAGGAATCCATAATGTCCTGCTTGTTTAACATCATGACATCTTTTCAGCACCACTGATCTTAATACATTTGGTACATAAATTTTGTTCCCACACCAGACAATACCATCTTACATTTTGATTTGATTTACATTATGTGTCAACCAATCATCTTCTGCTAACAGTACAGGCAGGTCTGGTGCTAGTATAGTGGCTTTAGATCCTGCGGCTCGATCAATTATTGGTATAAGTGGTTGGATTGTGGCCTCACGTTGACTACGATACTGTGGAAGTCAGGATAAAGCATCCGCCATAAAGTTTTTCCCTGCTGGAATATGTTTCAATGTGAACTTAAACCTCCTAACAAATAAAGCCCAACGAACGTGTTTCGGTGATAAACGACGTGGATTCTGGAGGGCTTCCAAATTTTTATGGTCCACACCTCAAAAGGTTTTGGACTGCCCTCCAACTAATGTCTCCAGGTCAATAATGACCAATGAACCACGAAAGCTTCCTTCTCCCATATTGCCCAATTACGTTCAGTTGGGCTGAATTTATGAGAAGTGTATGCATACAGGTGTAAAACCCCATCTGCATTCCTTTTCAGTAGCACAGCTCCTACTGCTACGTTGCTGGCTTCTGCCTGGACAGTAAAGGGTAACTCTACATCTGGATGTTTCAACACAGGTTCTCTCACAAACAACTCCTTTAGGTTATTGAATGCCTGTTGACATAGCTCTGTCCATGGCAGCCTAGTATTTGCCTTTGTATCTTTAATCCCTATAGTTTTTGTCTTCAATAAATCTGTCAGCGGTAGAGCAACATCGGCAAAACAGGGAATGAATTGCCGATAAAAATTTGCAAACCCCAAGAAACTCTGCAGCTGTTTCCTAGTAGTTGGGGCTTGCCACTTTAACACGGTTTCTACTTTCTTGGGATCCATCTCAATACCTCGTTCAGCTGTCCACCTGTTCAAATTTAATGGGTACATCCAATTTGATGACGTTTAAACTTAGTTTGTCCACCACCCCTTTAGTTATCAAATGCCTCGTGCATCCAGAATCAATTAGTACCTCCACCTTGATTCCTTGTTCAGTCTGCTTATTCCACAGAAAAACAGGCAAGATAAAAGGATGGATAGGTTTACTCAACATTGGGTCATTGGGTGGCCCACCTTCTAAGTCACAGTCGGCTAAAACCGTAGTTGGTATACTGGGACTATTCTCCTCAGTGTGATCATCCGGTGATTTGCTTCTAACACCCCTCACTTTCTCCTGTCCATGCCAATCACTCCTAGTTGATCTGGTTCGGGTACTTTCTGGACCAATCCGAGGCATTCTCCCCAACGTCAAAGGGGGTATAGGGCATGCTACAGCTCTGTGTCCTGGTCTATTACACCAGAAACATTTCATTATGCCTCTACCACTTAGAGTTAGTGCCCTTTTAGTCTGAGGTTTTGTAATTGGATCCATAGTTTTATGTGTTTGGACATCACTTTCAAGTTTAGGTTTCAAACACCGAAGTCCGTCATCTAATTCTATTGATACTTGATATCATTCGGTAAGCCTAACATGCGAGCCCCTATAAAGACAGGCTTGATGCAACTTAGGGTCCAGACCTTCTTGAAAAAGATGTATCAATGGACTTTCAGGTAATAACGGCAGTTTACAAATCACTCTTCGAAATTCATTCACATATTCCCTGGCCATTCTTCCTTTTTGTTTTACAGCCAGAAGATCTTCTTCGGCTCGTTTATCAGCCATTGTATCCTCGAATCGAGTTTGTAAGGTGGCTAAAAATCACCCTATATCTCCCAACTCTGCCCTAGTGCGAAACAAATCGAGTTGTTATTGGTACATATAGTTTGATGACTCTTTTGACTTCAAGTAAAAATATGTTGTAATGGTCTTCAATAGTATTGCATCCAGTGAATAGAAATTGCCAATCTAGGGATGAGAGATTGTTGTCCATAAGATCATAGTTGTCTTTTCTGAAGCTATAATTGGGAATTCCGTTGTTGTGATGATTTTTGTGGACCTATGTTGAGACAAAAGTCAATCATGTTGTGGTCACTGTTGGAAAAGGGTTCTTTAATTTGTATTCTGTAAATTAAATTCAAACTATTGCAGAAGATGGGATCGAGGCAGTTGTTAAGTCTAGTGTTGTTGGTTACTAGTTGTTCTAGTCCCAGATTTGTTACTGCATTGTAGAAGGTTGCATGTGTGGGTTCAGTTGTACATTCATTAGGGTCCAGTTAATATGAGGTAGACTGAAGTCACCAAGAAAGATAAAAACGTGTGGGCAGGATGCTGCCCATGTTAGTAGTATATTTAGCTTGTTTGCATGTTCAATGTCATAATCAGGGGCTCTGTAACATAGTAAGAACCGAAATGTGATATTTAAGGACAGTTCATAGACGATGGTCTCAGGAATAGCAAGCTCCTGGGTAACTTGGATGTTTTTTAGATGTAGGGACTTTTTTTTTTTTGAACAAATTTTATTAATTTTTAAAAACAATACACAAACAAACAAAACGTAGAATATAATAACATAAAACATCTTTTCTGAAAAACAAATAAAACATCTTATTTAAAGACAGAATAATTCCAAACTATCACATTTCCATACAAGCACAGTTTAATATGTATATTTATCTTATCTGTTCAATTTCATATCTTTTCCCACCTTCTCTTTATTTTTCCCTTTCCTTCTATTCAATTATATTTCTTTTGCCTTGGATTGTATATATTCATTATATCCATCTGTCTTATTTACAATTTCATTGTTCTCTTCCAGCATTCTTCTAGCATTTTATTAATTCAAACATAGACAAACAAAACACAAAACATAAATACATAAAACTTCTTTTTGGAAAGCGGCTTACCCCGGGTTACATCTTTTTATACAGACATACTTTCTATACTGATTCTGCTTAGTACATTCTAAGTACTACATTTTAGAATAATAAAACAAAAAAATAATACATACTTTCCATACTGATTCTGCTTAGTACATTCTAAGTACTACATTTTAGAATAATAAAACAAAAAAAAAGAGAATTAAGTTTATAATATAATAAAAACAATATTCCATAGAAAGTTAAACTCTATTGTTAAATCTTAAACATTTTTATACATTCCCTTTAATGCATTATTCACTCATATAATATTTCAGTTTTCTAATTCAATTTCAAATACTAATATCTACAATACAATCTTATGTACTTTTGCAGAATCATTTTTTAAGTTATATTTTACCCTTTGTCTCTGAAAAAAACCTGTTTTTTAACATCTTGTTTTAAACCTTTATGACTTCTCTTTCCTTTTTCCCTTCCTTTCTTATCAATTCTAGCCTTTTTGCCCCCCCCCTCCCATCTCTCAAACTCCACTCTCTTGATCTTCCCTCTCTGTTGTATTTCTCTTTTCTGTTGCTTTCTGACATTGTATCGATTTTTCATCTTATTTTTCCCTTTCTTGGTTGCTTTTTTAGGTTCTGAATTCTCCATTTTGTTTTCCCCCTTTCTCTTTTCTTCCTCAACTGAGATTGTCTGTCCATTAAAGATGACTTCTTCTTCTTCATCCCAACCTTCTCGTTGTTGTATTTCTTGATAGGTAGAAATCGCCATTTCTAAAAAATGAAAAATAGATCCAGAAGAGCCCTTGCCTTCTTGTTCCTCTTCTTTTAACTTTTGAAATTCCATTTGTAATTCTTCAACTGATAATGCCATTTTTTTTTCTTAAGAGCAACCCAAATGTTTTTAGTCTTTCAAGAAATAGTTCCCAAAAATCCCAAAGTCACAAAGCAATCCAAATCAGAACAAATTGTTTCATTTAGCACTTTCTTCTTTTTATATTTTTTCTTCTTGGGGTAGAATTCAGTTACACAGTTCCAAAGTAATTTTTTAGAAGTCTAATTGCCACTTATTTCTGTTCTTATAAACTCCAAGCAGTCTCCTTCAATACAATCTTAAAATAAGTTCTTTACCTCTTCCCTCCCACTTATAGCAAAAAGATTTTAGTTTTTAATTCCAATGTTCAGAAATCTTTTATCCCCTTGGCTTTAAATTTCAGGTTTAGTTACCTTCTGTGCCCAAGCAGGTTTTTCCAATTTCCATCAGCTATTTCCATGGGGAGGGAGAGTGAGAGAAAATAACTTTCCCTTTGAATCTTCTTCCGCCGCTTTCACAGTCTCCTTGGGAAACAATGTATCATTCAAACGATTAAATTTCCAGGGTGTTTAAAGGTTCCTTATTGTCCCAGTTCAGCCAAAAAACTTTCACTTTCTCCGACTTCCTCCTGCACAATCTTACCCGGCTGCAGGCTTCTTTGTGGCGGCCATTACTGACCGCCGCTCCACCGCCTTGGGAAAAAGGAGTTTAGCTGGCTGAGGAGGGGGTTTGCAATACCCCCAAGTGCCTGCCCGGATCTCCTCTCTCTTTGGTTGCCTCTATGGGGCAACCATATCCTCCAGATCCAGCTGGATCGGAGGCACTTCGGCGGCGAGCGCAGCAGGGACTGCGCACGATCGCAGATTCCTGCCACTGCCGAAGCCTTGCAAACCGGAAGTCTCAGATGTAGGGACTTTTTATAGAAGATAGCAACACTACCTCCTCTACGGATTTCATGATCTGATCAGTAAACATGATAGTCTCTTACTGTGGTAATGGAGTCAGGGAGAGATGCGTTGAGCCATGTTTCACAGACAAATATAATGTCGAATTTAGCCATATTTAGTAAGAGGAAAAATTCAGGTATTTTATTTACAAGGCTTCTTGCATTGAGTAGCTTGCATTTAAGGCCAGTTGTGGTTGGAATAGAGGTAGTTAGGGGCATGCATGCCTAGTTTTGAGTGATGTTGGATTGATGGGGTGGGGTTGGATGCAGAGTTGTGGGTTGTGTGACTTTTTTTTTGATGCAGTCAGCTCTGTAGTCAATGTATAGATCCTTTTCTCCATTGTCTAGACGGTTTTTGAGTTCTACACAGAGTTCATGGGAGCAGATTCTTTGCAGTATGGATAAGTCTGGTCTTGAGTAAAGTTTTTTGTGGTTGGGATTGGTTTTTGCAATGGCGTTTATTGTATGAATGAATATGCATTTGCTGGACTCATTTTTGCATACAACTCTACAAAATCTTGGGGCCACAGAGCCATCATTGTATTTGAACTCAGGGCCATCTCTGGTTATTTCAATGATATCTTCAGGAGAGATGTTTGTTGTATTTGAGTTGCTTATGATATCACGAACTTTGGTGATGTCGTCTGATTCGTTGATGTCTTCTGAATAATGTCAGTTGGTGCTCCGTTCAAAATCCAAGAAAGAAATACTTAGACTCTTGTAATTAGAGAAAAGATATCTTTTACTGGAAGTCAAGTGGTAGCAACAAGAGAATTCTGAATCTGAGGAAATAGGCATGTACAGCACATATATCAAGGGAGTGAAATGTTCCCACCCCCAATAGTTCAAACGGTTCTTCCAATTAAAAGTTGTGAACCTCATCATGTGGACATCTTCAGGTGGTGATGATTAGTTGACCTTGGCTTACTCAGATAAAGGTTTGCAGTTGCACAGAGAAGAGAACGCCAAGCAAGAAATAGAAACCCTCCTCAGTTTATACAAGATTAGTTAGTAACACCTCCAGTCTGTTTCCCATACTTTTCCCCCTTCCTCCCCCCGTTACTCATGACAGCCAGAAAGAAGATCTTGAAGGCTGACAGGAAGTTTCCCTGGGGCCCAGGAAGGCAAAAAATGGGGTGGGGTGCTGCATCCCTCTTCATTTTTTGCTTTCTTGGGCCTCAGGGAAGCCTCCTGGGTGAAGCAGTAAGTAAGCGAGGGGAATCATAGGAACAGCTGATCATCAGGAGGGGGAAAAAAGAAATACCTTAAGGAGTGACTGGGCTGAAAGGAACGCAGTCAGTGATGTCGGGCATGTGCGCATTGTTGTGCATGCGTGATAAGGATTGACTGGGAGGGGAGGGACGGGCAGAGAGAGGAGGGGCCAGCCAGGGGCACAGTTGCCAGTTCTCTGAATTGCACAGAATCATAACAACCGGTTCTATAAAACCGGTCTGAACTGGTAGAATCCCACCCCTGGTATTTTGAAAATATCTCTCAGCTGCTAATTAAGTTCAAAACTGAATGTAGCTATAAATGTATGTATGATTTTAACATTATATGGATGGGAATAAAATTACATAACTGAATGTATTCCCAAATACAGTAATAATAACGTCCCACCACATTGAGAACTGAATATTAGAATCTAATTCCTGATTCTTCCAAAGCATTCTTGTTTGTAGTCAAAAGAATGCTGGTTGAGGAGAATAGTTGGAAGAGCTGAGTCAGTTTGAAATTCCATAATTGATTGTTAAGCAGAATAAGGTGTTTTTTTTTTAAGCAGATGTTGGTGTCAAATTTTCCTTTTCAAACTTCTCTCTGCATCCTGTTCCCCTCAAACCCCAATTTAAGTTACATTTTGCATTGAAATGAAGAAAGACTGTAGGGTCCTTGATGCTTTTTGAGCTTCGTTGTTTTCTTCCATGCATTTCATTACCCAACTAGATAACATCATCAGTGCTAGTTGTGAGTGTTGTTTGCTATCTTTTTAAATACTAGTGGATTGCTCTGTCAGTGTTAATGGGAGTGGTCTTGATGGTTCCTTGATTAGGCTGTTCTTTATTATTAGCTTGTTTGTCTGAGTGTGTAGTTTTTTGATTATTTTATTGTTGGCTAGCATTAATCTTGATGTTAATCTTTGTTTCTCTGAGTGTTAATTGCTGGCTAAGAAGTATTTTGATATTTTGGTTTACTTTTTGGCTTTGTGATTATTTCTTTTGAATGATATGTAAATATTGTTTATTTTTGTGTGCTTGTTGAGAGCTGAATTATCTGAATGCCAAGCTTCCATGATTTCTTGACTATTCTCTAGTGTTTTTTAACTTTCCCAGTTAAATTATGATTAATTTTATTCATGTGTTGTGAAATTAAGGAATTGTCATCATATCTTCTAGTTGGTGTTGATGGATACAATCTATAATGAAGAGAAAATTTGTAGAAAAACATTGTGCTACAAGAGAATGAAATGAATATAGGTAGTCCTCGATTTACAACCACAATTGAGCCCAAAATTTTTGTTACTGAAACAGTTGTTTTGCCCTATTTTACCACCTTTCTTGCTATATTTGTTAAGTGAATCACTGTATTTGTTAAGTTAGTAACATGATTGATAAATGAATCTGGCTTCTCCCTTGATTTGCTTGTCAGAAGATTACAAAAGATAATCACATAACCTTGGAATACTGCAGCTGTCATAAATATTGTCAGAATATGCACAGTGTGATTAGGTGAGACAACTCAGGAGCAAATACAGTAATGTGTGGACATGCTCTCCCCTGATTTCAGTTGTGCTTTATATACAGTCTGCTTGTCAGCAACACTTTACTGCCTGCAGTCTCTCTAACGTATACATTGTGCAATGCCTCCTAGCACTTTTTTGCAGACTGGAGACCCTTCATGTGTCTCAGTTGACTGTCCTCCAAAGCTAGAATTATACTGGGTAATGCCTTTTCATTTCTTCTCCAGTCCCCATCATCCAGGACTGCTGATGGATTAGTAACTATCATTCACAACTCCTCCCTTCTCAAGTACATCTCCATCATTACACCCCAGGAGAGATAGTTTGTCTCATTCAACCAAGACACCACAAAACCTCCTTCCATTACACTGATGGAAGCCATGTTGCTTGTTTCTATTAGAAGCACTAACCACTAACAAACCACAATGCACAGCCCTTCTGACTTTAGAGCAAGCTCTCACTGGGTTTCTCCTCTCTCTAGTTTCTCTAGCCACTCCAGCCTTCTCTCTGGTCTGGCCCCATAACCTGTCAGAGTGCGCACAGTGTGACTAGGTGAGACAACCCAGGAGCAAATACAGTAAACAGGTTTGTATTTACATATAATGGTTTTATTCCTACAAAGTATACAAGTACTTTGATACAGGCCTTGAACAAACAGCAGTCAACAAATTACAGCACAGAAGTACACACTGAGAGAGAGATATACCCTCACAGGGCCTCTCTTATATTACAGCCTCTTAAAGCAGTAGCAGTCAAATAGCCTTGCTGACTCATTGCTACCATTGCATCATCATTATATCAGTACAGTATTACAGCAGCTGTTCACCTATTAAATCATCATTACCCTGACAAATATGAACTAGTTGCCAAGCATCTAAATTTTGATTATGTGGCCATGGCAGTAATGAAAAACAGTCATAGATCACTTTTTTCAGTGCTGTTGTAACTTTGAATGGTCACTAATTAAATTGTTGTAAGTTGAGAACTACCTGTCTGTACCCATTTGTTCCTGCTATGCAGACTTTAAAATCTGTTTTACAATTTTCTTTCACCTCTTTAAGCAACATGTATTTAAATCTCTTCAAAATATACTAATACAACTAATCATATAACTAGCATCTTAGGAGTGAAATTAAAATGATACTTAAGCACAGTTCACTAATATGTGAATTACAGTATATTTAGTTATTGTCTTCATTCCTGAATAGCATGAAATTAAATAATTGCCAAAGTTTTAAAATATAATTGCATTATTTTCTGTCTTCCATCCTTCTCTTTGTTTCAGGGTTTTAGATACTTTTGTTAACAGAGCTCATTGAAGGTAACTAAATATGAGAAGAAAATTAGACTTGTCTGACCTGACTGATGATGAAGCTGAACATGTTCTTCAAGTGGTCCAACGAGATTTTACCCTCCGCAAAAAAGAAGAAGACCGACTGAAGTAAGTATTAAGACAAATACATCATTTAGAAATTAGAAAATTATTTATTTATTTATTATGCATCCCCTGTTTTATACTCTGAACATATTGCATTATAAATTAAATTCTTATTAGATGCTTAACAAAAACAGGCCAGTAAAATGCGGATTCTAAGGTTTGCAAATTGGCATCAAATAAACAAGTTTTATTCTAACAATTCATATTATTGTATCAAGAGTTTTAAAAAGGGCAAATCATTCAAGCAAGGTCAGAAAATTACTGCTACCATTACTATGATTTCTGATGCCTCTTTGTTCTTAGAACTTGACACATATAGTATAGTCATAATTTTTAGAGACTTGAAGCAATGTATCCTGTCCTCCCTCAGCTACTTCTTAAATTATTATATACACTACATTATATCTAAGAGTCTTCTCTCTTTCTCTGTCTCTTTCTCTTTCCCTCTAGTTAGAGATAAAATATAGCAAATATCAGATATGTACTAGATGAGGTGTTAACATACAAACATCATTATTGTATGTGTGTGTGTGTGTGTATGTATGGCATTCAGCTTTGTTCAGGTATTTTCCCACGTCATAGTAGTGGTGCTTTTAAAGTTGTAGAAAATACCCGAACAAAGCTGAATACCATACATATATATATATGTTTTCTTAAGTTTTCGCGGGTATTTATATGTATGGTATTCAGCTTTGTTCGGGTATTTTCCCACGTCATTATAGTTGTGCTTTTAAAGTTGTAGTGACGTTTCGGCAGAATCTCATTTGCCATCATCAGGCTTTTGTATTGGGTTCATCTGTGTGTCAGGTTTTCACAGCGTTTTAAATTTGGTGCTAGCCTCGTGCTGTATTAGAATGTTTTTTTCTTCATCCTGATTGGTTGGGAGTCTTGGTCTGTGTGTATTGGTCTTGGAGTTTGCTGTGTTCTGCTTGATTGGTGTTTCTAATATCTTCTGTCTGTTTTGTAGTGTTTTTTTCTCTTGATTGGCTGGCAACATTGTGTTTCATGTATTGGGGGCATGAATAGACTCCACCAGACTGTCAATTAGCTGGAAGCCTAAACTCACAAAGAAAAAAAATCTCCACAACACAAGCCAAGCAAACACCTGGGCACAAACAGACCCCCCCCCCCCCGATACCTCCAGCCCAAACACACCCCAACCAGCCACCCAGATGAAACCTAGTTTCCTAATAAATGATAGCCGGCCATTCACCCGAAGCTAAGCCGCACTAAAAGCCCCTAATACACGAAACACAATGTTGCCAGCCAATCAAGACAAAAAAACGTCCTAGTGTCTTGTAATTTTTTTGCCTGTTGATTGCTTCCATTAACTCCCTCATTGTAATTCTTTCATTTAATATTATTTTCACTTCGTCTGGTACTTTTGGTAGGTTAACTTCTTCCATATATTATTTAATTCTGTCTTCTGGTATGTTTTCTAAAATTTACTATATAATTTTTCATAAAATTCTTTTATTATTATTTTCTTGTCTTCATTTTTATGTTGGATTGTACCCGTCTCGTCTCATAGCTTTTGTATCAATTTCTTTTCTTTCTCTTCTTTGAGCCTAAATGCCATCCATCTCTCCGACTTTTTGCATTTTCAAAGAAATTTTGTTTAGCTGCCTTAATTTTTTGTGCCAGTTCCTCTTTCTCTTAAGATATTTAATTCATATTTTACTAGTTCCATTTGATTTTTACCATTTCTTTTTTGTGGAACTTTCTGTAGTTCCAATTCTAATCCTTTATATTCTTCTTCTAATTACTTTCTTCTCTCCTTCTTTCCCCTATTTTTTCTTCCTATATAGGAGATCGCTAACCCTCTGAAATATGCCTTGGCAGTATCCCATACATTTTGCAGGGACAGTTGTCCATTTTTTTTAAAAAAAAGAATTCCATTTCCTTCTACATTTTCTTTATGAACTCTTTATTTTCCAGTAGTGACTGTTTTAATGTCCATCTGGATTTTCTTGTTTGACCTTTCCACTTTAGTTTTATTGGGCTATGGTCTGCCCAGATACTTGCTTCCACTTCTATTTCTTGTACATTCTCTTGTAATTCCGATGACATCCATGTCATGTCAATTCTCAACCATGATTTGTGTATATTTGAGTAGAAGGTGTATTGTTTTTTCTCTGGTTGTATATCCCTCCAAGCATCTTCAGTTCCTCCATCATTTAAAAAAAAGTCTTTGGTAATGTTCTCCTTGCCTTTTAATTTGTTTTGCTACTTTTATAGTCTAACTAGCCAATAACCTGGCGTTGCTGGATATTTATTTATCCCAATCCTGTAATAGACAGGAAAATCCTGTAGTCGGGACTAACACTGTTGTACTATCTGTCACGCAATTCTTCTATTCCTCCACAAGAGGGAGCCCTGTGAAGCCGTTACCATGGCAGAAGCCATTTTAAGGCACACGCACACACACACACCAAAGGGTGTTAGGGGTGTCTTATTCTCCACAGTATTTGTTTCCAGAGTGTAAGTCATCTGTGTACCAAGTTTGGTTGAAATTGCTCGAGGCATTCCAGTGTTACGCTGGAACATACATACACATAGCCTGTAAGGCCCAGACTCTCCCCTTCAAGCGATAAGAATGAACTTCTGAAAACTGGATATTTCAAAAGGAATTCTTTATTGAAAAGGAAGTTATCCAGGTGATAGTCAAAGCAGGATCTAATATGCCTCCAGGCATGCAGTATAGATAAAGGGAGTTAGAACCCCTCCCCTTAGTCTGATGTGGATTTCATCAATACAAAGAAGTAACATGTTAATCCCTGCCCCTTTTTTTCTGGGAACATAATTAATAAGCGTTTCCCAAGAAGTTTCTTTCAGAGCTGAAATTTTTATAGCCCCTTCTCTTGCTATCTCTCCAAGAGGTAACAAGTTCCCAGACATCTGTGCTCCAGTCCCCAGTTGTATATCATGTGCAAGTTATACAGATTCAGTATAAGAATTAAGATATTCAGGTTACATCAAAAAGGATTACTTGTACCAACCTCCCCCCCTTCTCCTTCTATTGAAGAATGGCAGATAGCAATTCAAAAGTGTTCAAAAGTGTTCCAAAAGTATTCTGTTCAAAATGGTTCCAGTTTATTATCTGCTAGAGCCAGAGAGCTGTTAATTTTGCACAGTCGTGGTTCTTCCATTCTCTGTTCCAGCCTCCCAGACTAAACAAGTTACAGATGTCAAAAGGGTCTTCATGTTCCATTCACTATAATTCACATCTCAAGGCCATGTCTATTCACAAGCCCTTTCACTTTAAACACTTTCTGTGCCAGCAAGAACCAGTAGATGGCGCACTTGTTCTGTTCTGTTTCCTTTGTTTTAATCGATCCTCCTTATCTTTAAAATTTAGAAACTTTTTCTTTTCATAGCCAAAAGTTCCAAAAATTTTGTAGTGAGGCCAACAGAGACTCAACCTCACTAGTATCTCACCCTCCTCTCTTTTCCATTCTTCTTGTGGCAAAATGGTAAATTCTTTCTAACTTTTTCCCTTCTTAATGTCTGAATGCCTTTTCACGGCCAGTTCTTTTTTATTTTATTTATTTATTTGATTTGCCAATTGTTTACAAGATAATAAGTATAAGCGTATACATAGTTGTGAATACATGAAATGGGTACATATAAGAAAAATAAAAGAATAAGAGAAACAATAGGACAGGGACGGTAGGCACGTTGGTGCGCTTATGCACGCCCAGTTCTGGAGGTGGAAGGTTTAAGTCCCTCCCCCTATTCTTTACTCTCTCTTGATTTCACTTTGATTTAATCCAATTTAAGGGAGAACTAATTCTTTTCTTTTCTTTTGAAGTATAGGTCAACTAAATCTCAGCACACCGCTCCACAATCTTCTCCTTTTAACTTCCTGGTCTGGCTGCCACCACTTCTGACAGCTCGTAATGGCTGTCTGTCACTCCACGCCAGTCTGAGAGGTTTTCCTCTGCTCCTACAGGGATTTGCAAGCTCTCTGTGCTGCTCTGAGTATCCTTCACCAACCCTACAGGGTTGGCTAGGGTCTCCAGAGACCCCCAGGCAGGGGGATTTTGATCATTTCCATGGAGCTTGTGGAATCCTGTCTCTCAGCCACTGCAGTGCTAGTCACGCCTCTCTCTTTGGATAAAATTTTTGGGCTAAAAAAATAGGCACCAGGGCTTATTTTGGGGAGATGTCTTGTTTTTTTTTCTATGTAGAGCAGGCAGCAAGCATGCAGGAGTGTGACGGGATGTTTGATACATACAATGAGGTGCATGGGGTAAAGACGCAGAGCTTCGAAGTGAGGCAGCAATTGAGCCAATCTTAGAGCATGGGGTTGGACTAACCATAACAGAGTTCAGTCAGGGGGGCATACGTGCCTTTCCAGTGTCAGGCCGGCCACTGCAACCCCATGGCAGATGTGCTGGGTGGGGGAGGGAAGAGCACTGAGGCATTGGCAGCCTGGCTGACACTCTTCCAGACAGAGTGGAATCCCGTTGCAGCCGCACAACTCCCTTCTAATACAAAAACACTATTGTTATACCCTCTCAGTTTGAAATACAATTTTTGACGTATAGTGTTAATGTGATATGCTATATAATTATGTTGCATAAAGAAAATATGTGCAGTACTGTTTTTTTCAGTAAATTGTAAATTCAGTAAAATGTGGAGTGATACAAGGATATAAGTAGTTTTTAAAATACTAATTATAAAATTTATTTTAATTGCTAAAGTCATAAATTTAGTATCACTTATAATCCTATATAATAGTTTTCCACACTTCAGCACAAAAGTGGAAGCGTTTTAATGTTTTTATTTAAGCACTTTTTTGGAAAAGGATGGGAATATAGTCTGTAGACTCATTCTGATATCCAAACAATTCACAAGTGGGTGGATCAAAAAGACAAAAAATAAAAGCTCAAAAAGTCTAGAAAAAGGTTTTGGTTAATAATTTCACTTCTTACTAGAGCAATGAACTCTATGTGCACTTAACAATTTTGCACTGAAAAACAAGAATTGCATTTGTACTTCAGTATAATTTTTATTTTCAGCATAATTTATTCCCAATTGTTTATATATTTTTATTAAAGGTTTTAAATGGAATAAGAATTATTGCAAAGTAAATTAGAATAAAAAATAAAAAAGAGAGAGCAATAAAAGAAAAAGCTAAATGTGCATAAGAAAAGAAAATAGAAAAAAAAGAGAGACATACCAAGAGATGCAGAGGTATACAGGAGTAGCTTCTGTTGAGGTAATTCCCCTTTAGGAGAATGAGTGCACACAGGGAGACGTAGTGAGAGTGGTGAAGAATAACACACAACCAGCACACAGATACACTGTATAGTAAAAATGTAGGTTTTTACTTGCAATAAACGTTTAAGCAAAGTTCAACAAACAGTCCAAGTCATTCACAGTTAAAGCAGTCAGTTTGCAGTCCCGGGATAATCCAATAACAACAAAGTCCAGTATCAAAAACAATTCAGTAACAGACTTACATCAAACCCAAGAATAACGATGATCAGCGACAGTCAATAGGGAAATGCAGGAAAGGCAACACTCTCAGCAACAAGAGAACAGAACAACCCAGGTTTCTGGCTCCATCTTATGGCCGTTTTGAGGAACCACACCCAATTTCAATTTTAGCATTTTCTTGAAGAGACAGTATTAAAATGTCTATCCTGGTTTATATATTTTCCAACCCAACTGTTAGGTGACTTACATTCCTAACAGCTTCCAATATTTGTCACATCAGTTATAAGTGCAATTATATTTTAATACCTTTCTAAAATTATATGACTCTCTTCATTCTGTATTCTACCATATTTAATCATTAACATCACAAATCAGAAGTTCATATTTTTCAAATTCTATGGATAAGACCAATCCGTATAAGATATTGTCCTTTCTCTAATCGAAGAAGTCAGTTTGCCCATCTCAACAAGTTCTGTAAGTTTCACCAACCATTCCTCCATAGTGGATAGTGCTGAATTGTTCCATCTTTGTGCATATAGTAATCTTGCACAATAATCATATACTGAAATAATCTTCAGTGGTTTTTTTTAACTCTTTATCCATTAATCGTGAAAGGAAATGTTCTGACTTCAACTGAACATTAATCTTTAAAATATTCTGTATCAATGTATATGTTTTTTAAAGCTTTTACAAAAGCTTTTTTAAAGCTTTTACACCAACTTGCTTAAAAGGCTTTCATGTTGTTCACATTCTAGATACTGGCATGATGTTTAGTTTCAAAGATATATTATTTTTAAAAAACTCTCTTAAAATCTTAACATAAAGTTCACCTTTTATTCTTTTATTTACCCATTGGTGTATCTGCCAAAATTCTTAGCCTAGTGTATTATATGTTCTTTAATCTATTCTTCCTCTGTTTCAAATTTCAATTAAATTTTATACATTTTACTTCTTTATTATACCCAATGGATTTGTTAATACTTTTTAAAAATTATATGCTAGCTGATTATTAGGCCATTCCACTAAAAGTTACCGTATTTTTGGAGTATAAGACGCACTTTTTCCACCCCCAAAAGTGGGTGGAAATGTCTGTGTGTCTTATACAGTGGATGTTGCCGAAGTACCACCCCCATTATTTCCTTGCAGCAAACAGCCTGTATCAGCTTCACCACAGCCTGATTGGCACAAGCAGCTGATTTTCGGTTGGAACTGCCTCCTAATGATCAGCTGTTTCAGGCTGCAGGGATGGCCATAGCCTATTGCCCCCTCTGTGTGCCACATTTTTGGCCTTCGCATCCTATTTTTAGCCTCTGCCCATCCCATTTTTGGTCTCAGCGCACTCCGTTCTTGGCCTCAGCATACCCCATTTTCCACCTGTTCTGATCTCCACCGCCTGGAATGGGGCAAAAATGGGGCACATGGAGGCTAAAAATGGGACATGCAAAGGCTGAAAATAGGATAAGGAGGTTGAAAATGGGGTGGTGGAGGTGGCAATAGGCTATGGCAATCCCTGCAGCCTGAAACAGCTGATCATTGCGAGGCTGATCCAATCAACAATCAACTGCTTGTGCTAATCAGGCTGTGCTGAAGCTGAAACAGGCTGTTTGCTGTTTGCTGCAAGAAGGCAAATCGCTGGAGGCAGAGGCAGATTTTTTTTCTTGTTTTCCTCCCCAAAAGCTAGGTGCGTGTTATACTTTGGAGCCTCTTATACTCTGAAAAATATGGTAATTGTAGATTACATGAAGATTTCCCTCTATTTTATTCATGAACAACTGTGTAAGGTAAGCCAAGTTAAGAGTGCCTAGTCATTTATGAGTTTCCATTGCTGTGTGGACTTGAACCCAGGTCACATTAATTCACAAGTTTCAAAACAGTTAAATTGGGAGAACTTAATATATAGTTATTATCTTTACACTGTGATCTTAAGTATATATACTCACGTATTACTTATTTCACAGTGCTTTGAAACATACAATAGAACAGAGAAAGCATTTTTAAAATAAAACACTAATACCACTATGTCTTTTCCAAGGCTTGTCTAGCTGCTCTAAAAGTACAGGTTGGTCTTGAGGTACAATATTTATTTCACTAGCAAAGCATCCAAGCAGAGAATCCCTGTTTTGAAATCTGAGCTAGCTCTCAGAGGGTGGGGAGAATGGATTGTTGGCAGATGCTGCTTGTTGAATTCTCCCATTTGGTCTACCAAGAGAGGCCTGTTTCCTTCCCTTTTCCCACCTCCTGAGCCCTGCAGATCATTGCAAGGTAAGTGAGTGATTGTGAGGGGTGGAGGAGGCCCAAGTGACTATTGGCCACTGTTGTGGAGCGGCGGAAGATACGAGGCAGACACCAGAGCTAAACAGTAAAGACTTTATTCTGAGAATAAAGGGTTGCCGCGGCTGCCGGGGCTAACAGGCAGATCAGCTGGCGGCAACAGCTGATGCCGTTTGACAGCTCCTTTTATAGCCGGCTGTCAAACGGCATCAGCCAATGGGAGCGATCGGCGCTCCCGCCAGAACAGCGGACCAGAGTGGGGACTTCCGTCAGTTCTGTGAATACAACACTCCTTTCCCCTGGCCAGGAGCATGCGTAGTCCTGCAAATAGGCCGGCCGCCTGTGCAGGCGGCCGGATCGTCTTAGTCTTGGAGGATCCAAGTCTTTGTTTTAGTCTTCCTTCATCTTTTAAGATATCTTTGTGATTGCCTTTTTTTGGTTATAGAGGTTTGGGTACGATATAGCTTCTAAGGAGGAAAGACAACCTGGAATTTCCATGTAATTTTGCGATCTTATCTTATTTCAAATTAATATTAGAACTTGTCGGATTTTATATCTCACAAAGTATTGATGTGTTGTATGTCTATTAGGCCATAAATATGCACATTAGCCCAAATATGCAATTTTGTAATCTGTACTTAAAAGATATATTGGCCTATAATTTTGGATTCTTCTCTGATCTATACCTTCTTTTTTGATCAATACTATATTGGCCTCTCTCCAGGAGATTGGTATTTTCCCATCATCAAGCACAGACCTCTAATAAATATTGGTTCAGGGTGTTCTAATGTTCTTTGTATAGCTATGTAGGTATGGCAGCTGGGCCCACTGCTTTATTGTTTTTTTTGTTTTTGTTTATTGATTGCTTTAATTAATTCTGACATGGTAATATTATCATTGAGCATTAATTTCATGTCTTCTGGGATCTTTGGTAAATCAGCTTTCCTTAGATAAGTTCTAATCTTTTTTTCTGAATGATTTTCATTTCTTGTATATAATTTTGCATAGAATGTCTGGGCAATGTCTTTTTTGGAGCTCTCATCATAATATACAGTCCCTTCTTCATCTTGCAATTTGTTTATTCATTGTTTTTCTCTATAATTTCTTAATTTTTGTGCCAGCCACCATTCAGGTTTATTGGCATTTTCAAAATAGTTTTGTTTAGTTAGTTTAATTTGTTGTGCTATTTTCTCTGTCTCCAAGATATGTAGTTTATGTTTCAGAAGATCTAATTCGTTTTTCAAGTTTTGATTATTAGGTTCTGTCTGGTGCAGCACCTCTATTTGTTTAAGTTCTTGTTCTAATTTTTCTCGATATTGTTTATTTTGCCTTGTTTCTTTTGGCTGTATATGAAATTGTTACACCTCATATGTATGCTCTGGCAGTGTCCCAAATAGTTTGAATTGAAATATCATCTTGTTTATTTATTTCAAAGAAAGTGTTCAATTCTTTTTCTATCATTGTGTTGAATTCTTTTTCTTTGATAATTGCCCTTTGAAAAATCCATCTTGGTATCCTTTCCATTGTATACTTATAGGATTATGATCGGCCCAGGTATAGTCACTTTATATATTTCGGAATCTAAATCTTTGGATATCCAAGCCATATCAATTCTAGACCAGGTTTTGTGGCAGTTCAAGTAGAATGTATAATTATTTTCATTATTCTTTCTCTCCAAAGGTCTATCAAATTCAAGTCTCCAGTCATTTAAAAAATTTTTGGGGGGAGTATTTTTTTCCCCTTTACATGTACCATTATGTTTATGGTCTCTTTTCCTGTCCACAATCACATTAAAGTCCCCAACTATTCATAACCCATCGTACTCTATATCAGAAATTATGTTATGTAATTTTTCATAGAAATACTCTTGGTCTCCATTTGGTGCATATATCAAGGCAATTATTATATTTTTGTTATTTAATTTAATCTCAATGATTAGAATTCTCCCTTCTTTGTCTCTGTGTATCTATTTTGTCTTAATTTTATTTTTTATATTTATGGCTACACCTCTTTTCTTTTCCTGGTCTAGTGATACAAACAGGTTCCCTAACCTAGATTGTTCTAGTAAATATTTTTGATCATGTCCTATGTGGACTTCTTGCAGAGCAATTATATCAGTTTTCAATTTTTGTAGTTTGGTGAATATTTTCTGACATTTTGTTGGTGAGTTAAGTCCATTAATATTTATTGACCAGATCCCACATTCTTCATCTATTTTCTTAATTGTATCTTGTTCTCATACTTCTCGTGACTCTAGCTTCTTGGGACTCTTCATATTTCTTTCCATGATATTCTATCTTATCTCCATCTCCTCTTCTCTTAGGTCTTTTCGTTTCTTGTATTCTTTTTGTTTCTTCTATTGTTTGTCCTGGGACTTTACCTTCAATTATATATTTCTCTTCTCCTTGATCTCCTGAATCTTCTTCAATGTTACAGTATTGCTTGTAGAAATCTTCAGCCTTTTCTACAGTGTCAAGCTTGTATCTTTTTTCCTGCCAGGTTACCATTATTCCTTCCAGTGTTAACCATCTAAAATTGATGTTATTTTTATTTAGTCTTGCCATCAAAAACTGGTAGTTTCTTTTCAAATCCCTCATTCTTTTTGGAACCTGTTTTAGCACTAATATTTGTTTACCTTTAAATTCAAGATGTTCATCGCATATTCGATGTAAAATTTGGTCTCTAATCGATTTTTTTGTGAGTCTTCTTCCACAGCTTGTTTGGACTCTGTATATCTCATCCATTTCAGAAATCATTTCCTCTTTCTCAGTCCCTGAAGCTCCCGTCAGTAGGTCAGCCATCTTTTCTGGCAGGTCTTCTTTTTCTTCTATTATATTTTGAAACCTGAGGTATTGGGCAACTCTCTCTGCTTCTAAAAAGATCACGGATGTTTCTAGGTGAAACCAGGCTCAATAGCAGTAACTGTGAGAGGGATCTTGGAGTCTTAGTGGACAACCAGCTAAATATGAGCTAGCAGTGTGCAGCAGCCACCAAAAAGCTAATGCAATCCTAAGTTGTATTAACAGAGGGATACAGTCAAGATCAAAGGAAGTACTAATACCACTCTATGAAACCTTAGTTAGACCACACCTAGAGTACTGCATCCAGTTTTGTTCACCACATTATAAAAAAGATGTTGAGTCTCTAGAAAAAGTACAGAGAAGAGCAACCAGGATGATTAGGAGACTGGAGGCTAAAACATACAATGAACGGTTGCAGGAACTGGGCTTTGCTAGTCTAGTAAAGAGAAGGACCAGGGGAGACATGATAGCGGTCTTCCAATATTTGAGGGGCTGCCACAGGGAGGAAAGGGTCAAGCTATTTTCTAAAGCTCCTGTAGGCCAGACAAGGAATAATGGATGGAAACTGAACAAGGAGAGATTTAACCTGGAAACAAGGAGAAACTTTCTGACAGTGAGAACAATCAACCAATGGAACAGCTTGCCCTCGGAAATTGTGGGAGCACCATCACTTGAGATTTTCAAGAAGAGATTGGACTGCCATTTGTCAGAAATGGTGTAGGGTCTCCCGCTTGGGTTGGACTAGATGACCTACAAGGTCCCTTCCAGATATTATCTGTATCTAGTTCCTTGTTGGTTGAGATAAATTTCTCATTCATCTCCATAAATTTATTTTCTTCTTTGGAGAGTCTTTCTTCTACTTCCACCAGTTTTTGCTCATTTTTGGTAATTTGGACCTGAAAGGCTTCAAACTTCCTATCTATCTGTTGCATTCTTTCTTTTAATTCATTTGTATCATTCCTTATGACACCAATCTCTTTTCTAAAATCTTCATGATTTTTAAACATGGCTTCTTGGTTTTTAACATGACTTTTTGCATGTTCTGCATCATAGCTTGGAGATCTTTATAAGAATTAGATAGTTTCCCCTAGATCATGTCTTCTATTGATTTTTGTGTCAAGGGGTTAGAAAATATCATCGAGCCTTGTGATGTATTCCCCCCCATCGCCTCTATATTTGTCAAATTTGGGTTGCTTGCCATATTAAATAAACTTTTCCAAAAGTTATTATTTAACAAAATATCCCATTTATGGCTTCCACCTCTTTGACCATCCACTGTTGGTTTTTATTTTATGTCTTGGATTGGGTATTAACCAATTATCTATTGATGATGTTTTTAAAACTTTTTTTCCCTTTTGCCCCTTTTATGCCCTTAATTCAGTGGAGGAGGGGAGGTTTTGGCCCTAGATAAGAAATTAATAATTAGAAAACAACAGGAATGAAAACCCAATATCAAGGATATTACTTTGACCTTATGAGATTATCAGTTATAGTAGTTTATAATAGAGTTCTCTACAATAACCCCAAAGTGTAGTTAGTCTTTCTTAATCCTATGTAAAAAGTTTTAACAGAGAAATATCTTCTATTTATATTTAGCAATAACTATATTCAATATTCAATGGAAGTTTTAAAGGATAGGTTATAGATTATTATGAATGTTTATATTCTGAAAAGATATATAGATATACAGATATATGATTTATAGAGCTATAGAAAGATATTTTCCCTTTTCAGAAATCAACTTAGTTCAATATATATAATGTAGTTATATAATTATATAAATACAGTACAGTTTTCCACAGTCACTTCTCAGGTTTGTTTTTCCTTCTCTTGTTTTTTTTTAAATGCTAGCAATTATATCCCACAGATGTTCAGCAGATGTCTCTCTCTTCTAGTTGTCACACTCTATTTTGCAAAGTATAGATTATAGAGACTCCATATTTCTTTAAGACTTTACCACAGTTTCAAAATTTCCAAGTCTCTATTTAGTTTATTTTTCTTTTTCACAGCCTATAAAATATCAAAAGTTAATACACTATAAGGTTTCTTTATATTCTCTTCTTTTGCCCCTTTCAGCTTTGTTCAGTTCTTATTATTTTCTGGTTTCCTTTTCACTAGTTCTTTCGCTGTGCAGCACCCTTGCCGCTACCGTTAAGACTTCCTCAGCGCTCACCTCTCACCAGGTTCCACAGCTCTGAAGTCTTATTTGCGCTCCCTTCCACCACTTCGCACAAAAAGCCTAGGGGAAAAAAGTAAAGATCACCGTTGTTCTGCTTGTTGATCCAAAACGGATTTTTACCAATGAGACAAATAAAGAATAACACTAGGACAGTAATCAATATATTAGAGTATTATGAGGCCCATCCAGAAAACAGGTGGCCCTAGTTTTTCTGGATGCTCAAAAGGCCTTTGATAAGGTCAATTGGCAGTTTATGATTCAACAGATAAAAGGAATGAAATTTGGAGATAGATTTGAAAATATGATGGAGTCAATTTATTCCTCCCAGAAAGCAAGTATAATAATAAATGGGGAATGTACAAGTCCATTTGAAATAATGAAAGGTTGGTTGTCCATTGTCACCTCTGCTCTTTATCCTGACATTTGAGATTTTGCTAATAAGAATAATATTGAATCAGGAGATAAAAGGGCTCAAAATAAAACAAAAAGAATATAAGGTCCAAGCATTTGCCAATGACCTAGTATTCTTCATAGAAGAACCATTAGAGATGGGACCCAAATTAATACAGGAGATAGAAAAATTTGGGGAAATAGCCGGCCTTACAATTAACAAGGAGAAAGCCAAAATGATAATTAAAAATCTAACAGATAAACAAAAGAAGGAATTAGAGAAAGGAATAGTATTGCAGCCTACAAAGAAAGTTAAATATTTGGGCATATAGCGAGATGCTCATCAATAAAAGATAATTATAAGAGTTTAGTACAACAAATAAAAAAAGACTTAGAGAGATGGGCAAAAATACAATTATCCTTGTTAGGAAGGATCGCTGCCATCAAGATGAATATTCTACCCAAACTACTTTATTTGTTCCAAACGATCCCTGTGAAATTAGATAAGAATTTTTTTTCGGAGTTAAACAAAATAACCACAAAATTTGTAGGGCGGGCAAAAGAGCAAGAATAAAACTAAGTGCACTGCAGGATAACAGAAGCAGAGGTGGCTTTGGACTATTATAAAGCAGCAGGCCTAACTTGGATTAAAGAATGAAATAAGAGAATTCTATTTTTAGAAGGACATGATCTACACAGGAAGGGTGGCATGCCTTCATGTGGAGTTCCAAGGGTAAGGCCCATACATATTTTTCTTGGTTTTAACATTTCTTTCTCTCCATATATCTTTTAAATTTAATTCATCTGTCATTTTAAAAAAGGCTTTAGCGAGAGTCTTTCTGTTTTGCTTTGTTGTTGTTGCTATATAGTCCAATTTATTGTCTACAATTCCATTAAAATCTCCCATCATAACTATATTGACATAGTCCAGTCCAGTTATTTTCATGTGTAATTTTTTGTAGAATTCTTCTTGTTTGTCGTTCGGGGCATAAATTGCAATCAGGAGTGTTTTCATATTATTATCCATTATTTCCACCATTAATACTCTTCCATCTTCATCAGTATAAATCAATTTTGCTGGGATAGCCTCTTTAATGTATAAAACCACTCCTCTTTTCTTACACTGAGTCAAAGAAGTAAATATTTTCCCTAATTTTGGCTGTACCAACAATTGTTCATATTGTTTTTTGATATGTACTTCTTGTAAACAAATTATATCGAATTTTAATTTCTCTAATTTATGAAAAAATTTCCTTCTTTTAACGGCTGAGTTAAGTCCATTTATATTCATTGTAATCAGTTTTTTCTCTTCCATGGTTATATCTTGTAATTAGGTTAGGCAGCTCTCGTAGATCTTGGTTCATGTTGTTCTTTGATCTCCACCTGTCCACCTACTGCGCCTTCCTCTTTTTCAGTCCCCATTTGGTCCTCTTTGAATTCAATTAGTGAGACCTCTTTTTCTGCCTCTTCCTCTCTCCTTCCAAAAAATTCTGCGTAGAAAAGTTCTGCTTTCTCAATTGAATCAATTCTATGTCTCTGTTCTTGCCATGTAAACATTAGTCCTTCTGGAATCAACCATCTGTAATTCACCTCCTTTTTCAATAACATTTTAGTCAGGAATCGATATTCTCTTCTCATCTCTCTCATTCTTCTAGGTATTTGTTTTAAAACCACAATCTCCTTACCTTTATATTTCAACATCTTCTCTCTTGCCACTTGTAATATTTGTGTTTTAATGGATTTTTTTGTAAATCTGATGTGAACTTCTCTTGGTAAGTTGTTTCTCATCGCATATCTTGTAAAGACTCGGTACACCTCATCTACTCCATCCATCATCTTTTCCTCTGTTATTTCCAAGGCTTCAGCCAGAATTTCTATCATTATCGCAACTAGGTTTTGTCCTTTTTCTTCCTGTATATTTTGAAATCTGAGATAGAATTCTGACCTGTCCATCTCTCACTTCAGCATCCCACTTTTATCTTGTTCAACCACTGTTAGTCTGCTGTCAATGTTTCCAATCTTCTCCTCTCTTTGTTTATCTTCTTCAATTTTTTGGAATATCTCATCATATTTCACCATCATTTGTTGAATATTTTCAATTTTTTCATCAGTCTTGCCTGTTCTTTGTTCAATATTCTCTGTTCTTTGTTCAATATTCTCTATTCTCTTTTCAATAGTATCTGATTTTGTTTTAATGTCTTTAATAGACAAATTAATGTCTTGGATTCCTTGCATAATCATCTGTAGAGTCACTTTTTCTTGTTCTTTATCTTGCTTTAAAATTGTCTGAATTAAACGTTGACCTCCAGATGGTGGGGAGGCGGAAGTGGAAGCTGAGGCGCCAGAAGGTATGAGTTGCCTACTCATTTTGAACGTCGAAATCTTCAAATTCAAGTAGCCAATTATAATCCAAAATGGGGGGTAGAGGTGGTAAAAGATAAAAAGCCCAATAAAAGGAAAGAAAAATTCTTCAGGTTCTTCAAGACTTTAATCCAATTATAAAATGGTCAGTTGTAATCCAGGATAAAAAATGAAAATAAGAAAAGGAAAAAAGCCCAATAATAATAATAATAATAAAAAAAAGAATGAGAGAGAAAATTTCTTCAGGTTCTTCACACCTTAATCCAATTAAGAGGTCTCAAAAGTGAAAAATAAAAAAACAACAAAAAAAACCATAAAGATGAACCAAAAATATGAATAGCAAAAAAGAAAATCCCAATGGAAAAAGAAAAAGGAGAGATTCTGAGGCTTTCCCTTTAAAACAGAAGGCAAAAATAGAAATCTTACAAAAATAAAGATTTGTTTTTTCCTTTAAGGAGAAAAAAAAAAAGGAAAGGAGTACAGTAAAACTGGTAAGGAGGGGCGGCACAGCTAAAAATAAAATAAAAAAGAACACACTGCACTTTATTTAATTATCCAAGGCTCTTATTAAAAGTCTCTTCTCCACAAGCTTCAAAGCCAAACTTCAGTTGTTGATAGGAGTCCAGAAGAACACCTGTAATAACACTCTCATGTTCTTCCCTCTATCTTATCAAGTTGCAATGTCCTTGAAAGAGAAATCTTTCAGTTCTCTCAACTTCAAGTAAAATATTTTCAAGCCTCTAGTTGGCAGTGTTACAAAGTTTCTTTGTTCTCACTCCCCCCTCCTTTCCCAGATAGAACCTAATAGAAGTTAAAAAAAGGAAAGAATGTGTGTGTGTGTGTGTGTGTGTATTTTCTGAGGTTCTCGCGGGTATTTGTATGTGGATCTTTGGTTATTCGGGTTTTCTCCCGCGTAAGATTGGAAGTATCTAGGCAACGTTTCGATGAAGTCTCATTCATCATCTTCAGGCTTCTGTCTTCAGCTCTGTGCTTCTCAGAGTGATGTGAGCTTGCAGCTGCTTCTTCCTTTTAACTGCTAGTGGGGTGTGACTTGATTGGTTGGGGGCTTGGCTGTGTTCTGATTGGGTGGGGGTGTGTTCTCATTGGTTGGGGGTTTGGCTGTGTTCTGATTGGTAGGGGGGTTGGCCATGTTCTGATTGGCTGGAGGTGTGTTCTGTTCAGGTGGGGGCTTGGTTGTGCTCAGGTTGGTCTTAGTTACTGGGGGATTTGAGCTGGTGAGCTGTGATCTAGCTGTTTGGCTTCGAGTTCGTGGTCGTGCTGCATCTTCATGGTGGGGGTCAGTTCGCTTTATGTATGGCTCAGAGGGGTTTGAAGTGGGTAGTGATGCAGCTGCAGTGCGGCTTCTGGTCTGTGGTCGTGTCTCATCTTCTGTGTGGGTGTGAGTCTGCTTTTTACGTGGAAGTGTGGTGGTGGCATCTTGTGTGGCCCTCGTGGGTGTGGGTCTGGTGTCATTCATCATGTTAGGCACTCGTCTGTTCATGAGGGCGGGTTTCCAAATGGCTGGTAAGCGGGAGGTGTCATCTCTTTTATTCATGCTGTGTGGGCGTTTTTCTATCTCTATGGCTTCTCTGATTATTCTGTTGTTGAAGTGTTCTGTTTTGGCGATAGTTCTGGTATTTTTAAAGTCAATCTCATGTCCTGAGACAAGACAAGATCCTCACCGAAGCCGAAACCAAGGTCCTTTCAAAAGGATTCAACTTTGCTGTCGCTCCCAAACACATCCCCACAGCAACCATCATATGCGGAGTTGAAACCAGCCTGACCAAAACCAACCCTGATGATGCTAATAGAATCAGACTCGAAATCACCAACATCCTCTGCACTAGCAAACCACCCAAAAGCAACTTATCCAAAGAAGAACAAACTGCACTACGTAACCTGAAAGAAGACACCAGCATAATAATCCTACCAGCAGACAAGGGCAACGCGACAGTGGTTATGAACACATCTGACTACCAAACCAAGTTAACCAACCTACTCCTAGACCCCACATACAAACCCCTAAAGACAGACCCCACCACCTACCTAGAAAAAACCACCAGATCCAAAATAAAAGCCTCCCCCATCAGTGAAGAAATCCAGCAAAGAATCATACCCAGAGAGAAATCATCCAGATGCCCTAAGCTTTATGGTCTCCCAAGATACACAAAGAAGGAACTCCACTTAGACCAATAGTCAGCTCCATAGGCTCACCTCTACAAAACCTAGCCAAATTTCTCGCCAAACAACTACAGCCCTATGCAGAATCCATCAACTCACATGTAAGAAACTCATTCCAGTTCATCGAGATCATAAAGAAACAAAACTTACAACCCAGTGACCTACTAGTGAGCTTCGATGTCATATCCTCTTCACCCAAGTGCCAATAAAAGAAGCCTTGACAGCCATCCAAAACAAATACAACCCCCCAGCACATCCTAGATCTGACCAACCACTGTCTATCCAATACATACTTCACCTACAACGGACAAAAATACAAACAAATAGAAGGAGCACCCATGGGATCACCCTCTCTCCTGTCATCGCAAACCTCTACATGGAACACTTTGAAACACAAGCTCTAGAAAAATATGATCACCCAAACTCTGGCTCAGATACGTAGATGACACCTTCATAATCTGGCCACACAGGAAAGAAAAACTGAACAACTTCCTCACACACCTCAACAGCCTACACCCCAAAATACAATTCACCATGGAAACAGAAGCTAACAATCAACTTCCCTTCCTAGATGTCTTGGTATACAAAAACCCAATGGCTCCCTAGGACACACCATCTACCAGAAGAAAAACACATACAAACCGCTATCTACATGCACTCTCACACCACCACCCAGCACAGATCAATTCCGTAGCTGAGATACTCATCTCCAGAACAAAATGCTTAGCTGATGAACAACACCTAAAAACCGAACTAAACACTCTCACCAACGTACTAACAGCCAATGGATTCCAAAGAAAGAAGATTACCCACCTAATCCAAAAAGAAACCCCAACCAAAATCCAAGACAAAGAACAAGAGAACGGCAAAGCCCTCCTCCCATATATAAAAAGGCACTACAGACAAAATCAGCAAGATCCTCCAAAAACACAACATTAAAACAGCATTCTGCACAAACAGAAAAATATCCACCATCCTAAGAAACCCTAAAGACAAAATCGAGTTAGAAAACCAAGGAGTATACGAAATCCCTTGCACCGCCTGCCCCACCACATACATTGGACAAACTAACAGAAGAATAAGTGCACGCGTTGAAGAACATAAGAACTCAATCAAAAAGAAGAACCGACCTCTTCCCTGGTCCAACACCTCAAAGCCACAGGACATGAGATTGACTTTAAAAATACCAGAACTATCGCCAAAACAGAACACTTCAACAACAGAATAATCAGAGAAGCCATAGAGATAGAAAAACGCCCACACAGCAGTCGGTTCTTCTTTTTTGATTGAGTTCTTATGTTCTTCAACGCATGCACTTATTCTTCTGTTAGTTTGTCCAATGTATGTGGTGGGGCAGGCAGAATCCAAACCCGGAGCCACAACACTATCCCTCACCGCAGGGCCCTTCCCCCGGGTCTGACGATCCGGGTGCGGTTTCGAAGGGAAACGTTCATGAAAGTCCCGAATAATGTCTGGAGCATGAACTGCAGACGCATCCGTCCATGAGCAAACCTCCGAGTCATCCACTCTCCTCCCGACTAAGTACTGAAAACGACCCTTTAGCCAATGCGAATCAGTAACGCTGACCACCGTGTCATCAACAGCAGCCTCCTCACAGGGCATTGATGGGGAAGTCGTACCAGCGGGAGCACGCAGAGGACACTCCGGGGAGTCAGGAACCAAAAGGGAGTGATGGAAGACAGGGTGAATGTGCATGGAGCGCGGTAAGGTGAGTCGGTATGCCACAGGGTTGATAACCGCCTCAATCGGGAATGGACCGATGAAACGATGGTCCAACTTCCTAATTGGGCGATCGATCCGAAGGTGTCTTGTGGATAACCACACCTTGTCACCCACAGCTAACGGAGGCGTTGCTCGACATGATCGGTCCCCAAACCGTTTATAATCTTCTTTTGCCCTTTCGAGTTGTCGTACTACTAAACGGTGAACTGCTTGTAATTCCTCCAGAAAATCTTGTGTCTCAGGAACCGGGAATCCATCAACGTTAATGGGAAGAAGCGCGGATGATAACCCACATTCGCAAAAACGGCAAGCTTACACGAGTGGAGGTGTGCTGCGAGTTATTAAAAGCGAATTCTGCCAATGGGAGGTATTTCGCCTAATCGTTTTGTCGCTGATTGACAAAACACCTCAAATATTGGGTAAGAATGCCAATCACCTTCTCAGTCCCACCATCAGTTTCCGGATGGTGCGCTGACGCACACCTGAACTTGTAACGCTGCCATTAACTGTTTCCAAAACTGCGCAGTAAACTGAACCCCACGATCAGAAACCACTCTATCCAGCAGTCCATGTAGACGAAAGATATGCTGTAAAATAGCTGGGCCGTAGTGGGACGATGGTAATCTCGACAGGGAATGAAATGAGCCATTTTAGTCAGCATATCAACTACCACGAGCACTGTCGTGAAGCCCGACGAAGATGGTAAATGTGAGAAAGTCCATGGAGATCGCTCCCCATGGTCTGCCCGGAGTCGGCAATGGTTGAAGGAGTCCAGGGGCGCACCGACGCCGCTTTCGCTTGCCTACACTGGACGCAAGAAGCGACATAAGAAAACACATCGTGACGAACCCGAGCCCACCAAAAAGTCCGGGTGACCAAATGCAAAGTTTTATAAAATCCAAAATGGCCAGCAGCGGGGTTATCATGACATTGCGTCATGATGAGAGCTCTCAGCGACCTGGTGGGTACGTATAATAAACCCCGATGTTGGAGCAAGCCCTCTTCAAAGGACCATGGGGAATCAGGTCCAACGTCCCCCCGTCTCTGCTGCGTCCACGCATCCAATCGTTGCGTCTCCCGTAAGCGAGCCTGCAAATCTACTGGATCTTGAAGTACGGCCAAGGATTCTGGTGGTAACACCGTTCGTAGAGGAAGAGGATCCTCGGGACCGATATACTCGGGCTTCTGAGACAACGCGTCTGCCCTCCGATTCTGTCCACTTGGAACATAAGTGATGGAGAAATTGAACCTTGTGAAAAACAACGACCACCGAATCTGGCGTTGGTTCAACTTCTTAGTGGTGGACAAATGTTCCAAGTTTCGATGATCTGTCCGAACCTCCACCTTGTGCCGAGCCCCCTCTAAATGATTTTCTCCAGGTCTCAAAGGCAGCCTTAATAGCCAACAACTCCTTTTCCCAGATGGTGTAATTGCGCTCAGAAGCTGTGAGCTTCCTAGAATAGTATGCGCATGGGAAAAGAGGTGCGCCATCCTTCGGAGCTTGTAACAGTACCACTCCGATAGCGACATTAGAGGCATCTGTCTCGACCACAAATGGACGATTCGGATCAGGATGCCTCAATATCGGCTCGGCCACAAACACTTTCTTTAAAATTTCAAAAGCCTGTTCTTGTGGGGGCCCCCACAGAAATGGGACCTTCTTACGGAGGAGCTGAGTTATGGGATCCATTAACTTAGCAAAGTCCGGGATAAAAGTCCGATAGTAGTTGGCGAATCCCAAAAGACGTTGTACGTCCTTGACTTGACGAGGGGCTTCCCAACTACACAACCTCAACCTTTTTAGGGTCCATAGCAATGCCCTCGGGAGAAATGATGTGCCCTAAAAACTCTATCGACAACTGAAAAAGAAACACTTCTCCAGTTTCGCGTAGAGTTTATGCTCCCGAAGACGCTGAAGCACTTGACGAACCTGCTGAAGGTGGTGATCTCTGGACAGAGAGTAAATCAAAATATCGTCCAGATACACCACGACAAACCTATCCAGCATGTCCCGGAAAATGTCATTCATCAAATGCTGGAATACAGCGGGAGCGTTGGTCAGACCAAATGGCATGACGGTGTACTCGAAATGACCATAACGAGTGCCAAATGCCGTCTTCCACTGGGTCCTTCTTGCGCATCCGAACCAGGTTGTAGGCCCCACGCAGATCGAGTTTAGTGAAGATTGTAGCCTCCCGCAACCGCTCCATCAATTCCGGAATGAGCGGCAAGGGATAGCTATTCGTCACTGTGATGGAGTTCAACCGTCGGTAGTCGCAGCATAGACGAAGTTCTCCGACTTCTTTTTAACAAAAAGAACGGGAGCCGAAAGAGGGATGACGAGGGTCGAATAAATCCCCGAGCTAAGTTTTTATCTAAAAACTCTCGGAGTGCAACCAACTCGGGCTCGACATGGAGTATAACCACCCCTTTGGCAATGGAGCATCCGGTATCAGGTCCACAGGACAATCATAAGCACGATGTGGTGGTAATTGGTCTGCCTCCTGTTCGCTGAAAACATCGGAGAAGTCCGACAGCTCCGAAGGTATTGAGACAGCAGGAGCGGCGATATCTTGGCCAGCGCAGACATGTCTCAGGTGGTCCACACATTGGAGACTTGGAAAAGAGATGGCGTTCTGCGCCCAAGCCACCAATCGTGCAAACGCAGCCAGGACACTCCGAGCACCAAAGGGAGATGGAGGTTCGAGGTGACATAAAAACTTATCGCCTCCTCATGATCCCCAATAAGCATACGCACTGGCTGGGTGGCGAAACGAATGGGCCCAGACTTGAGTTCACGCCCATCTACGGTTTCCACCTTAATGGGTGGATCCACAGGAATCAAAGGAATTTCAAAATGTTTGACAAAAGCACAGTCCATAAAGCTGGTTGTAGCCCCTGAATCCACCAGCGCAACGGCGGGAATTCCCTCCTTCTGGGACTGCAAAAAGATTCGAGTGTCCAAAAGTAAATGCCAAGGAGGGCCAGGATTTACTTCAGCAATTTGGGGTGGGGGTGTAGGATGTGCCCGACCTAGGGTTTCCCTGAGGTTGGGCCTACCCCGTTTCCCGACGGGCCAGGAGTGGTTTCGGGCACAGGTCTGCGAGTCCCTCTCCGAGTGCAGGAATTTACAAAATGTCCCAGACCCCCGCAATAAAGGCACAAGCCTTCCTGGAACCTTCTTGAACGTTCTCGTGCCATTAAGCGAGGGCGGAGTGCGCCTAACTCCATCGGCTCCTCAGCCTTAACCGTGGTTTGGAAAACTCTCGGTGGCGTGGTTTGTGCACAAGAAAATGAAGGTGGTTCCACAACGGGCCGTTTACTTCCACGTTGCTGTAAACGAGCTTCAATACGTAAGCACTGGATTACCAATGCATCCAAAGTTGAAGCCCGCTCTGCATGGATTAGCTCATCCTTGATGGCATCAGACAAGCCTTCCTGGAATGCAGCCATATGAGCTGGTTCATTCCAGTTAGAGTCCATACACAGCAAACAAAATTCTGCAATGTATTCCTGCAGGGAACGTTTCCCCTGATAAATGTCCCGTAACCGTCTATCCACAGTTTGTATTTTAATTGGGTTTTTGAACATAACTCATTTGTTGGAGAAAACCCTGGAAATTGTCCAACAACGGGCTATCTTGAACTAACAAGGGAGTAGCCCATTTGGCAGTCTGCCCAGTTAATAGACTAATCATAAATCCTACCTTAGCCCGGTCGTTTGGGAAGTCTTCAGGCCTCAGAGATATAAACAATTGGCACTGACCCATAAATGCCGGGAACATGTCCATTTGCCCTGAAAATTTCTCCGGCATGGATACTGGGCTTTTCCTCAAGGGAGGGGCAGAGGGAGCAGCAGCAGGGCTTTGCAAACTGGAAAGATGATTCATCAGTTGTGTCACCTGATTCTGAAGAGTCACATTGCTTTGAAGTAGTTGATTTATTTGTTGTTGTTGCCGCTCTACCAAACGCTGCAGTTGGTTTGGATCCATCTTGGGTTAAAGATGGTTTGTGTGGCCAGAAGCAAAAATGTTATGACTCCCCTTCAAATTCAAGCGAGCAAAACAAAAAGCAGCCGTTTCAGAAGTAATTCAAACAAAACAAAGTCCCACAAGATAACGGCTGGCATAAATCCCAATCCACAGCATACATCTTTACTCTGTCCGGCAAACCTGTCGTAGCAATAAATCTCAAGCCTCAGAGCTTCTGCTGTAACGTCTTCACTCTCAATTAGTCACTTTGCTTCTGGCGAATTCCACCAGGCCAGCTGTGTCCTTTTATTCACTTAAGCAACGTGCTAATTACCCTAATTATTGACTCGCTCTTCTCTTTCTTTCTAACTGGGTTTGTCTCCATAGCCGTCTTCTGTTCCTAACGTCTAACCATAAGTTTTCCAGATTCTCATCTCCGCTGGAAAACTCCCTCCTTCCTTCCCTGTCATCCATTCCCGGCTGCTGATCAGATAAAGCACCAGAGGAGGTTGAAGGTTCTGACCACTCTAATATTTCTGGTCTGTCATCCCTTGTTACATCCATCTCCTCATCCTGGTTACTATTCCAATCACTCAGCAATGCCGGTTCATATTTTTCTGCCATGTCTTCCTCACTTGAACTCATATCTGCCACAGGAGCAGAATCCAAACCCGGAGCCACAACATACATACATACACACACACACACACACACACACACACACACACACACACACACACATGAGAAAAAGATTACTAAAGGGAGCCTCTAATCTAAAAAATTAAAAAGTCAAAAAAGAAGAAAAAATAAATATGAAATATGAAATATGAAAAAAACCAGTCCAGTTAACAAAGCTAAATCACGATAGAAGCCCAGTAGAAAAAAAAAGTAAAAAAGTAAAAAGCCAAGCCTCACTTTGACGTTTCCATTTAAAAGCCGCCGCTTACTCAGTTCTGTCAAAACTTTTACAGATTTCCCTTTTTCTTAGGGTGTCCTTTAAGTCTCAGAATAATAGTAAAAAAAAAAAAAAAAGTCCTCACCCAACCGACACACTTTCTCTTTCAGTCTCTTCCATTCCGGAGCTGTCCCAACTTCAGCAGCTTGATGGCTGCCTCTCCGCCGCTGGCAAAAGGGCTTCTCCTGGATCAACCAGGGACTTTGCGATGCCCCTGGGATCCACAGGATGTGCCCTTCACTATCACCGTCTCTACGGGACTGTTTAGGTCCGTTTGGACCGACCAGGGGCTGAGATATCGGCTGCAATCTTGGAGCTCGATTGCAGACCGTACCGTCGCGATGCCAGCTCCGCCCACCACCCTGGCCCATACATATTTTTATAGACACATGTTAAGGAACTCTCTAATATGAATATGGGAAGAAATTAAAAATAAAATTATATAAAAATCCCAGGGTATCCACTATGGAGGCAATGATCCACCCCCACTACATTAGATCTAGGAAGAATGGCCAAATATTATGAAATTTTGGACCCCCAAGGAGCGTTAAAGATCAATCAGGAACTAAATGATCTGGGACTAAATATAGATTGGATTAAAAACAATAAAAATAAAAATATAAAAAAGACCAAGAGGAATTCGGAATTGAGATAGAACCAAATCAATTAGATAAACTAATGGCAGGTACAGAGGAAAAAATGATATCAAAGATATATAATTATTTATTAGAATATGATTTAACAGAAGAAATAGTGAAAGGACCGATGATATCATGGGCCAGGAATTTGGGACATAATATAGAGTTGGAGGATTGGGAAAAGATTTGGAAAAAAAATATACAATAACAAAATCAGCATCATAAAAAGAAAATCAATATAAAATGTGCTATCAGTGGTATCTAGCCCCTTCGAGATTGGCTAAAATGTATCCTAATTTAAAATTGTTGGAAATGTAAGCAATACAGGGTACCTTCTTTCACGTATGGTGGCTTTGTCCAAATTTAAGAAATATTGGACCAAAATACGAAAATAGTTAAAAGAAATTACGAAAGTCCAAATAGAATTTAAAGCAGAATTATTTCTTCTGGGAATTATTAAAATTATACATAAGAGATAAAATATTTAATCCTACATATAATAACAGCAGCAAGATTAGCACTCGCACAGTGTTGGAAAGGAGATTCAATACCGACAGATAGTTTAATTGTCCAAAAGATCTTTGCATGGAAATGGACAAACTTTCATTAGAATTAAAAGAGAAGGCTGACTCAGTTTATTATACAGTATGGGAAAATTGGTACCATTGTATAAACGAAAGAAATAAACAAATATATAAGGAACGTATAATTTAGAAAGATAGAGAGAGAGATAAGAACAAATAGGAGTATAAAATATGCACTGGAATAACAATTGAAATGAAAGCACTGTCAAAATGGATTATAATATATATAACACTTTTATTTTAAATATTTGTATTGTATTTTGTATTGTATTTTTTAAATTTTTCAATAAAGGTCTATTAAAAAAAATTTTAAATGTCCCTGAGGATTTTTAAAAATAAAGCTAATTATCACTTCCACATTACAAACAAAACTTAAAATAAAATTGATAATTTATGTCTTCTAATGTCTAGCTTTTGACTGCCTAGGTATAAATTTAATAAATAGTTTTATGGAGACACTGAATGTTTTCTTGCCCAAAGTTTCACAAAAATCCATGAACGATAGAGTTTGTGGCAAGCAGAAAATCTTTTAATAGCTATAAATGTTCTTAATTTATAGTTTTAGTAACTTGATTTAGTAACAATTTAGTTATAAAAACTGTTTGTAAAGTTGCTTGGCCACTGAACATTAACTGAAATCAACTTCAAAATTGAGGCTTATGGAGATATTGGAGGAATTTTATTTATTTTATTTTATTTATTTATTTTGTCAAGCGATTATAAGATAACAGGTATAAGTATAACATAGTTATGAATACATGAAATGGATACATATAAGAAAAATAAAAAGAAACAATAGGACAGGGACGGTAGACACGTTGGTGCACTTATGCACGCCCCCTACAGACCTCTTAGGAAAGGGGTGAGGTCAATAGTAGACAGTCTAAGGTTAAAGCTTTTGGGGTTTGGGGAAGAAACCACAGAGTCAGGTAGAGTATTCCAAACATTGACCACTCTGTTGCTGAAGTTGTATTTCCTGCAATCAAGTTTGGTGAGGTTTACCTTGAATTTGTATCTATTGTGTGCTCTTGTATTGATATGGTTGAAACTGAATTATTCATTGACAGGTAGGACATTGTAATGTATGATTTTATATACTATACTTAGATCGGACCGAAGGCGACGTAGTTCTAGGTTTTCTAGGTCTAGAATTTCAGGTCTGGTGGCATAAGGTATTCTTCAACAAGTAGAGGAGTGGAGAACTCTTCTTGTGACTCTTCTTTCTGGACTTTCTCAACTGTGTTAATATCAGATACGTAATGTGGGTTCCAGACTGATGAGCTGTATTTGAATATTGGCCTAGCAAATGTTTTGTATGCTCTACTTATTAGTGTAATATTACCAGAGAAAAAGCTATGTAAGATTAGATTAACAACTCTTAACTCCTTTTTGGCTATGTAGTTACAGTGGGCTCTAGCACTTAGATCATTACAGATGAGTACTCCAAGGTCCTTGACAGACTTTGGATCATCAACAAGGTCTTGACTATTTAGCTTGTATTTTATTTTCTGATTTTTTTTGCCAATATGTAAGACAGAGCATTTATTTGTTGAGATTTGAAGTTGCCATTTGATTGACCATTCTGATACATAGTCAAAGTCTTTTTGAAGGGTAGCAGTATTGTCTGTGGTGTTAGCTTTACATCATCATCGAAGAGAACACAGTTGCTCTTGATATGATCACAGAGGTCATTTATGTAGAGTATGAAAAGAGTTGGTCCTAGAACACTGCCTTGGGGGACACCACTGTTGACAGGTACAGAATTTGATAGGACACTCCCAATTTTGACCATTTGTTATCTGTTTGACGGGAATGCTTCTATCCAGTTATGCAGGTGTCCAGAGATACCATAAGATTTTAGTTTTAATAGTAGTTTGTCATGTACCACTGAATCAAAGGCTTTACAGAAGTCTATGTAGATTGTGTCTATTGCTTTGCCCTGATCGAGTTGTGTAGTCCATATGTTTTTGCAGTGTAAATGTTGCAGATTACAGGATAGTTTTTTCCTGAAACCAAATTGTTTATTAGAGAGTAGGTTGTTTGTCTTTAAGTGGAAGATAATGGATTGGTTAATAATTGATTCCATGACTTTACAGGTGATACAGCATAAATAGATTGGTCTGTAATTTTCAACTAGACTGGGGTCTCCCTTTTTGAAGATGGGGATGACCGTGGCTAGTGATCATAGTTTTGGCAAGGAGCTGGTCCTGTAATATTTTTCAAAGATTATGCTTAGAGGTTCGGCTATGGCAGTGGATAACTTTTTTAAGAAGTAGGCACATATTCTGTCCGGTCCAATAGATAGAGATGGTTTTAGATTACGTAGTGTTTTTCAACATTGTCTTCTGTAAAATCGATATGTATTAGATCATTGTAGTTGTCTGTGATTCGACTAGGAAATACTTGGCATGATCCATTGCTGTTTACAAATACAAAGAATTTGTTAAAGAGGTTGGCTTTAATAGTGTCATCATTGCAGTCTTTACCATTAGGTCCTTTCAGGGGTGGGATGGACCTTGAGTCTTTTAGTTTGTTGTTTACAAAATTGTAGAAAGCACAGGTGGAATTGGTGCATAGAAGGTTTTCCTCTTGTTTAATGTGATAATTGGTTCATTCAGTCTTTATCTGGTGGCATAAATTTTATATATAGGGAGAAGTAGCCAGATTAAAAATAAAGAAAGAAAAAACTAAACTGATAGTTAAGAATATGACAAATAAACAGAAAGAGGATTTGGTCAAGGGAAAAGATATCCAGATAATGAAGAAAGTGAAATATTTAGGGATTTATTTCACTGCAACGTGCACAATAATTAAGGAGAATAATTATGCTAAATTAATAATATAATTATTAATTAACCAAATAAAGGAAGATCTGGAGAGATGGAGAAACTTGCGGCTCTCTTTTATGGGTAGAGTAACAATAATAAAAATGAATATTTTACCCAAAATACTTTTTCTGTTTCAAAACATAGCTATAAAATTAGAGAATTTTTTTTGAAAATTTGAATAAAATAATACTGAAATTCACATGGCAAGGAAAGAAGCCAAGAATCAAACTGAAATTACTGCAAGAACCAAAAGAAAGAGGAGGGTTTGGTTTGCCTGATTGGGAAATGTACTCCAAGCTGCAACACTTACCTGGGTTGAAAGAATGGATAAGTTTAAGGAATAAGAGGCTATTAATGTTAGAGGGCCATGATTTGCAACTAGGGTGGCATTCATTTTTGTGATATGGCAGACATAGGGCACACCAGTATTTCCAAAGGCATTATATAAGACATGCTCTACTGGTGATATGGAACAAAGTTAAACAACAGAATTACATGGAAATACCGGTCAGGCTGTCTATGCTAGAAGCGCTGGTACATCCAAATATTACCAATCTGGGAAAAATTGTTTCATATAAGGATATATTAAATGAAAAAATGGAATTGAAAACTAGGTGAGAACTAAAAGAACAAGGGGTAGGTAGAATTGGAGTGGTGGTCATATCTACAAATTCAATCAAATTCAAAGATGTGAAACAGTGGAGTATTAATAGAGAACCAACGACACTAGATAAAATTTTACTGGGGATGGATGATAATTTGATAAAGATAACCCTAACCTATTAGATTACAAAATGGAGGAAGAACAAGTCAAAGAAACAATGATAGTATGGGCCAAAAACTTCGGGTATAATATTGAATTTGAAAAATGGCAAGAATTATGGGAAAGAAATAGGAAATTAATGCTGGCCACATTGTATTGTTTTATAAGTGGCATCTTCCTCCGGCAAGGCTGGCAAAAATATTTAGAAATTTATCAATGAAATGTTGGAAATGTAATCAAGTACCAGGCACACATTATCACATGTGGTGGTCATGTAAAAAAGCAAAGGAATTTTGGCGAAAGATACAGACATGGTTGGAAGAAATGATTGGACAAAATTTAAAATGGAGAGGAAGGAGCTGGAATAGAAAATAACTAGGATTTCAAAAAAGGAAACTTGATGTTATTTATGCAAATATATTTGAGTACAATGGATAAAATAAAAATATAAAAATTAGCAATGTACAAGATTTTATGTTGTAAATATAAATGTATATACTGGATAGAATAATTGTATACAATTAGCAACACATGATGAGTATGGCTAAGGCACCAGCCTAGAAGCTGTTCATTGTTGCAGAAACTGTGAGTTCTAATCTCACTTCAGCCATGAAAACTGTCTGGATGACTGTGGGCCAATCACTCCTTCTCAGCCAACCCATCTCATAAGGTTGCTGTTGTGAGAAAAATAGGAGGAAGAAGGAGTATTATGCATATTCACCACCTTAATTAATTTGTACTATAATAAAGGTGGGATAAAAATAAATTTAAAAATATTTTTTTAAATTATTTATGAAGGTATTTGGCTTTCTGTTTTTCTTATTTGGTACACAATTGATCAATGTTCTAATAATTTTATTCTGCCTTGCAACTGTGAAGGAAACACAGCTGTTTCATTGTTTTTAAAGTTAGGTAACTAGGACAAAATTGTTTATATAATTTTCTAATAAGCAGCCGATTGTCCTCTTAGAATGTTTCCATCTTCTCCCCTCTAACAGTTCTCTATAGCCCTTCTTTTTATAGGCTCATCTGGGATTGGTGCTAAACTGCTTTCTCCTCCATATGCAAATTAAGTCAGTGGTAGGGCTAAAGGAAGGTCCTGTTGGAAATGAGTGAAAGCAATTAATCTGCTGTAGTAAATTTTTATCAGACTGTTGCAGATACAAGAGGAAAAAATAGAAGATGTGTAATTTTCTAGTAATTGGAACCAGGACTACAGTCAATAAGTGATGCAGTCATAAAGTGCAATTTCACATGACTGAATCATTTAGTGGCAAGTTTGGTAGTTGCAGCTTTATTTAAAGTAGTAAATTAAAATAGCTTAACAAGACATGGGATGTTAAACAGGAAATGGCAACAGTCGCAGATAAGAAGTGCAAGGATGGGAGAGGATGGAAGAGGCCTTGAGTGGGCTGGCAGAGGCAGCATACTGATCTGTAGAAGCCTTGTGAGGGCCAGCAGTGACTGCTTGGAAATAGATGCTGCAGGTTGAAGAAAAGGTGACAGGAGCAACTTGAGATGTTCCCTGTTCAATTAACTGGTTGAGCAGAAGAAGAAATCAAAACAGAAATAGGTAAAACATGTAGAATAAATTCATGATATGCCAGCATTAGAAAAATACTAAAAGATCTCTTAGTTCACTTGGTAAGAAGAGAAATAAGAGAACAAATTTTAGACTGTCATTTCAAATCGAAACTGAAAATTAATAATATGGCTATAATTATCCTGAAAGAGATCCCTGTTAGAATTTTGAGAAAGTGAAAAGCTTATATCTTCTTAACAGACTTTCTGAAGGAAAGAAAAATCCCATTCTCCTGGGACAAACTTGAAGGAGTGATATTTACCTATCAAGAACGAACATAGACTGAATTTTATAGAAAAAGCCAAGGATTTCTTGAAGAAACATAACTAGTTTTGATCCAACAGAAGAAATGAATATGGATGAGCAATTGGATATGGACTAGCCTCAAACATTGAATACAGGAAAACAGGAAGGGGCTGAAAGGACGATTGTACAAGACTTTGCTACATTGTTCAAAGTTAGATAATAAATGCATAACATGGAACAGTAATAGGACAAATGTTCCATCAAAGCAGAAAAAAATATTTCACTATCTAAAGAAACTAAATGTTTATCTCATTTGTCTTCAGGAAACACATTATTAAGATATAATAGATATCTAACAAACAGAACATTAGGTGATGAATTAATCTCAGTTGTACCAAATTTTGTACAATTTTTTTGTATAAAACATACTAAATGTAAACTAATCAAGTTACTAGACAAAAAAGTAAAGGATCTAGAGCAGTGGTTCCAAAGAGGGTGGTACCGCCCCCTGGGAGGTGATGGGATGTCTTATGGGGTGCTAAGAGGCAAGGGGGGCAGCAGAGGAGTGCTGGAGGTGGGCCCCTTGCAGGGTGCAATTCAGGGATGGGATTCTACTGGTTTGTTACCATTCCTGGTAATTTGGAGAACCGGTAAAACAGGCCCCTGGCTGGTCCTGCTCCTCTCCGCCTTCTCCTCCATTCCCTACCCAGTCAGTCCTTATTGTGCATGCACGACCGCATGCATACGCGACAATCGCTGATGGCCATAGTGGCGCATTGGAGAAGCAGAACAAGCAAAGCCAGAGGTTGGTAATTTTTGCTGCAAAAAGGCTCCAGACGCCACGTGTTTTTTCCAGTGCGGCTGCAGTCCAGCCACACTGAAAAAAACGCTGCTGCTGCAGGCATTCATGACATGGGTGATGTGGGATGGTGGAGAGCCCAGTGACAAGAATGGCTCAGCCCTGGCTTGCCTTCCCTGGCAGCCAGCCGTGGGAGGATGGTAAAGTCACGGCCGTAGGATAACGAAAGAGGCAGTCGTGGGGAAGGAAACAGGGAGATTAAGGACTGGGGCCTCTGAAAGGGGAAACGGGGTGATGCAGGATTAGCCAGGCCTTTGACAGATTAGGCCATGCCTGCCTGGGCAGAAAAAAGGTAGATAGGTTAAGGAAGGGAGAGAGAGGGGGAAGGAGAGAAAGACAGAGAGAAAGACAGAAAGAAAAGAGACAAGAAAGGAAAGAAAGAGAAAAGGGAAAAAAATGGAGAGAGAAAGGAAGAAAAGGGATAGACAAAGAAAGAGAGGGGACGGAAGGAAGGGACAGAAAGAAAGAAAAAAGAAAAAAGAAAGGGAGGGAGGAGAAAGTGAATGAGATATCTAGTCCAACTACCTGCTCCAGTAGAATTAGAAGGGAGTGTGTGTGTGTGTGTTTGCATGGCTATCAAAACTCCAAAAACAGGTCAAGTAGCTCTAGGGAAGTCAGTCATAAATTAGAACACTTGTTAAGCAACGGGCCATTAAGCGAGGACCACTTATATTTGGTTTGCAGTCACATGGCCATCAAACCACACCTACCCGGTTACGTGACCACCAAGCCATGCCCAGCCAGCAAGCCATATCCACCCAGTCACTTGACCACCAAGCCATGCCCACAGAACCAGTTGTTAAGAAATTTGAATCCCACCTCTGGGTGGGAGGCACTGAGGATGAGTTTGTAGCACCAAGGGGGCAGTGGACTGAAAAAGTTTGGGAACCACTGATCTAGAGGAAACTCTAACCAGTCTGAAACTCAACCCACAAAATGAGAAACCCCAAACCTTGCCAAAAAATATGCCCAAATTGAACATAATAATGATCAACAACTTCTAAAAGAATTGACCTCTTAGAGGAAGAAGACAGATGGAAACATATCACCCCCAAAAAACCACAAACCTAGTACAAAACCCCTGTCCAAACCAACCCACTCTAATGCAGCACCACTGCTGCTAAGCAATCGATTTTATGGACTCTCCCTGGAAGAAAACATGCAAACAAATAGAAAAGAAGCACCATCAAATGTCCCTTTAAAAGTAGCACCCTCAAATGCTTCTGTGACAGATAGAAAAATACCCTAACTCTCCCTTGGAGAAAAAAAAGCGAGTGCTAGATTCAATTCTCAAGGGAACAGAGCCAGCCATCTGTAGACCAGACAGTCTATCCAGAGAGATATGTTGTCTCTCTGCAGCTAAATTAAAAGATGGGGTCTATTCAAGAAACAATTAAGAAAAATGAGGAGAGGATAAAAACAATTGAACTGCAAACAGAACAGACAGAAAAGAAATTAGAGGAAATGGATCTGAAGATTGCAGTACACAATAAAGAAGCGGAAGAATCCCTCATCCATCTTGAAATGGACTGAGCTTTGTTTTTATTATGATTTCAAAATGTAGTAGAATCAAAAGAGGAAGAACTAACAATTTTGATGGCTGAATTGATGGCAGACGCCTTACAAAGAGACAGACAAGAGAGGATTAATGAAATTGATGGTATCTATAGGGCATATACCAGCTATGCCAGACACCATAGACTCCCTAGAGAGGTCCATATAAGACTTGAAGGAAGGAAAGTAAGGGACATCATTTATAAAATTACTAGGGAAGAACCAATAAATTACAAGGGAAAAGAAATAGTCATATTAAAACAGATACCAAAGAGAGTACGTGAACAACGAAAAGACTACCAATTTTGGCGAACCATCTAAATAAAAAGAATATTCTATTTCGATGGATTACCCCAGAAGGCATATTGATTACATGGAATGATAAGAAAATAAAAATTGATAACCTGGAGAAAGGTCAAGATTTCTATGAGCAACTAGTCAGATCCGAAGAAGAAAGTGGCAGTAGGGAAGAACTGGATATACCAAGCCAAGAAGAACTTTGAGAAGAGAGAATAAAGAGAATAAAGAGAAGGACCAAGAGAAAGGGAATAGCGAGAGGACAGTGGATCAAGAAGTTAGAAACAGAAGCCAAAGAAGAAACTAGAGTAAATAGAAGATAAAAATCAGAATGGACATAAAAATGGAATGGGGATTGAAACTTTTGTTGATTAACGTGAATGGACTAAATATACCAACAAAAAGAAGATTATTATCTAAAATAGAGAAACAAGAATGATATAGTAGGCCTCCAAGAAGTGCACATCAAGAAACAGGATGAATGATATTTACAAAATAAAAAATTAGGAAGATTATATACAACATTAGCAGAAGAAAAAAATGGGATAGCGATATATATTAAGGAAGAAATATGTAATCCCATAATTTCCTCTAGTTTTTTTTGTTTTTTTTTTTGTTTACTGTTTGTTAGGTTTTTAAATAGCATTTTGGTCTTTTCCTTATTAATTTTTAATCCTGCCAATTTGCCAAATTTAGCTATTTCATTTAATAGTACTGGTCCCGAATCTATTGGTTCTTCTATGACAAATACCATGTCATCAGCGAAAGCTTGTAATTTATACTTCTGACTTTTAATTTTTGCTCCCTTAATTTCTTTAGTCGATCGAATTCTGTCCAGTAATGTTTCTAGGATTGTTATAAAAAGCAGGGGTGACATCGGGCATCCCTGTCTGACATCCTTCTTTATCTCGAATGGTTTGGCAGCTTCTCCATTTATCAATACAGTTGCATAAATTGTAGCATAAATTGAATTTAGCATTTTTGCAAAATTACCACCAAATTTCCTCAAGTTAGTCTGACACTTCATGAAATGCCAGTTAAGGTTATCAAAGGCCTTTTGCGCGTCCAGGAAAACAAGGGCCATTTGGTTTCCTGGGTGCAATTCATAAAATTCTAGTATATCTATTATCGTTCTCATGTTATACCTAATCTGCCTCATGGGAAGGAATCCATTTTGGGTGGATTTTGTTGTTGAGAGCTTTCTTTAATCTTTCTGCCATTACAGTCATAAAGATTTTATAGTCTGAATTTAGAAGGGATATTGGTCTATAATTCTTTATTTGATTGGCATCTGCACCCTCTTTGGGGATTAGTGTTATATAAGCTTCCTTCCATGATTCTGGAATTTTAGCTTCCAGTAATATCTCATTGCAAATCTCTAGCAACACATTTTCTAATATTTCTCCTATATCTTTGTATAACTCACTTGGAAATCCATCTGGGCCTGGTGCTTTATTGCTTTTTTGTTTTTTGGTCACCTCTTTCAATTCACTTAAAGTTATTCCTTTATTAAGTATCTCCTTTATGTCCCCTGGTAGCGGGTGTAAAGCTCCTTCTTTCAAATATTCTTCTATTTTGTTTAGATCAACTGTATCTTGTATAAGTTCTCAAAGTACTCTCTAACAATTACCTTCTTTTTTTCCAAATCAGTCTCTATTATTCCATTTTTGTCCTCTAATTGGTATATTGTTCTTTTTTGGTTTTCTTTTTTCGGTTTGTATGCTAGCCACCTACCAGGTTTATTTGCATGTTCAAAATTATGTTGTTTTGTATATTGTAGCTTCCTAATTTGTTCCTCCTGATCTAAGATGTTCATTTCATGCTTAGCTAGTGCCAGCTCATTTCCAATTAGCTCATCTCCCGGGGTTTCCATTTGTCTATTTTCCAAATCTTCTATTTTTTTTTATTAAGGTATTTAGTTTTTCCCATCTTTTTATTTCTATTTACTGTATATGCTATAGATATTCCCCTTAAATATGCCTTCGTTGTGTCCCAGAGATTCTGCAATGAGGTATCCTGTTTTTTATTGAATTTGAAGAAGCCAATTAATTCTTCCCTAATTTTTTGGATGTGGCTTTTTTCTTTCAGTAATTGCAAATTAAGTGTCCATCTGCTTTTCTTGTGGGTTCGATCTTTCCAAGTTATCTGTAGCGGGTTGTGGTCTGCCCAGACATTAGTTAAAATCTTTATATCCTGAATCTCCTTAAATAAATCACTGTTTACCCATGCCATATCTAATCTAGACCATGATTTATGCAGGTTGGAGTGGAAAGTGAACTGAGTCACCCTGGGTTCAACTTCCTCCACGCATCCACTATTACTAATTCTTCGGCCATCTCAAAAAATCTCTTGGGCAATGTATTCCTTTTTTTTTTTTTTTTTTTGATGTTTTTGTTCACAAGCATAGTCTTGATTGTTATTTGTAATTGCATTGTAATCTCCAAATATACAAATTCTTGGGTTGCCAATTTCTATCAATTTTTCATATAGGAGTTTATAAAATTCATTCTGATTTTTATTAGGGGTGTATATCCCCACTAATAGCGTGTTTTTATTTTGTATGACCACCTCTACCATTAATATTGTCCCCATTGTATCATTATAGATCAATTTTGAAGTTATTTCCTCTTTAATGTATAGCACGACTCCTCTTT